>NC_089589.1:13779800-14079800 GCF_019320115.1 Miscanthus floridulus | reverse complement strand
CCAACTCTCGATCATATGTGAATGAATTTTGCTCTATAGGATCTAAGGGCTTTGTTGGAGCTACCTAGTGCTAGACTTAGCAAGTGTGCACCACACCTAACTCACTAGACTCACCTAGGTTAAGCTACCTATCCATACCCCCCTTAATAGTACGGCTAAAGGAAAAACAAAGTCCTAAACTACTCTAAGTGTCTCTCCAACTCCAATCGACACTTAGAACTAGTCATCCTTAACCTTGTCGTCCATCCTTTGAAAACCGAAACGATTTCCATCGTTGGGGCATGACATCCATGATTGCCCAATCGATCTCCATTACCATGACCTAACTTAATTGCCTCTGCAAAATACACGTTAGTCATAGTAATCATGTATTGTCATTAATCATTGAAACCCAACTAGGGGCCTAGATGCTTTCAATCTCCCCCTTTTTTGGTGATTGATGACAATACCACCTCGAGTATGTGAAAAAGTTGAGGTTTTTATCATGCTTGGATCATGTAAGCTTTTATCAATAAGAACAAAGGTGTTAGTCAAGCTTATATGAACCAAGCCAACATGATGTACTCAAAAGATATGAAATAAACATAAGTACAAGTAATAAAGTTCATTTGCATCGGAGTAACACGCGGAAGCAAAGGCAAATGAGCATAACACAAGTAATATGACATAAATAATTCAAAGTAGAGAGCACACATGTCATATATCATGGTCACGTAGATATCACTATCACATATATAAAGTTCAATGCATGAAAGTAAGCACACGATGAATGCATAATAGTGTATCACACATAAAAACTCCAAATGTAATATATAAGCTAATAAGCTAACTAAGCTCCCCCTAAATACGTCGCTCCCCCTAAATCTATCATACTCGATCCCTCTCCCCATTTGGCGTCAAACACCAAAATCTAAGGGTCGGTCGGCAGGACTGCAGCGGACAAGCCGGGCGTAGAGGTACGAGGAGCAAGCTAGAACTGGGCACCATCATCATCTGATCCGGAGCTCTGAGCTGTATAACCCTCTGTAGCTGTAATCGGTGCTGTAGCAGTCTAGGTCGGATCAGGAGCTAGAGCTGTTGTAGACTGAGCTGGTAGGACTATAGTAGGCTCTGATGATGTCACTAAGGAAGGGAGCGTCTCTGTAGTCCCGGTGACTGGTGCAACAGTAGAAGGACCTAGGACATGTAGATATGGAGGAGTAGGCATCCCTGTCAACTCACTGAACGAAGCACCAAGGCTCCTGGACACTGTGGTCTCTGGCACAAGCAGTGAGGGCGTCTCATCTGGTGTAAAGCCCGTCTGCAGCGGTGTGAACTGTGGAGCTAGCAGTGACGTAGCAAAATACTGGGACACTTGCTCTGTAGGAGAAGCAAACTGCACTGGTGGTTGTCCCTGACTCTAAAGCCCACTAGGCTATAACGCTAGAGTCATCGAGGTAGTGGCAGTCTGACCAAGCTGGGGCGAAGGCTGAGACGGTGGAGCCCCAATGGCTGTCACTACATGCTGCATGAAACCGAGGAGCTGCTACTGCATGAGTATCTGCTGCTGATGCATCACCTGCTGCTGCTGCTGTAAAGCCTGAGTCTGCTGATGTATAGCTAGCTGCTGCTGCTGGATCTGCTACTGCTAGCGCTGGAACTCATCCTGCCAAGTCTGGAACTAAGCAAATATAGCAGCTGTCTCCTGAGCCTGTCATGCCTGGTCCTACCTCATCCACTCAAGAATAGCAAGGAGAGCGGGGTCGGTCTGCGGGGCAGGTGGCACTAAACTGGAGCTGCCGGCCTCATGATCATGTCGCTGAGGAGGCATCCGAGGGACGGGCTGGTAGTCATCATCAGAACTGTCACTGGGGTCGCTCATGACCACACCCTCCTGCTGGGCAAGCTCCTCCTCCTCAGTAGCTGCTATACCCCTAATAATGTTATCTTGCTGGGCTATAGACTCTGGCACCTCAGGATGTCAGTGTGGCTGACTGGGTGCTGTAGGTGTACTGTGCCTGATCATATGTGTCAAGTTATAGGTTGGAAACTCTGTGGTGGCACCACTGTACTCTGCAAGCATCTCTGGTGGCCTCACTGTGACTGCTCTGTGAATAAGCCATGTAATCCAGTGAGCATAGGGTAGCTGTCTGTGTCCTCTGAAACCCTCAGCTATAGTGTCCTCCATCTCTGACAGAATAAGATCCTAAATATCAAAGACTGTCTGCTGCATCAGAGAGTTGATCAGCCACAACTGTATGCGAGTCAGGCCCTCGTGATACCCCATCCTCAGTAGCAGTGTCCTTCTCATAATGGCCAAAAGCACACGCACAGTAGGAATAAGATCACTGGGGTTCCTGCGCGATCCCTCTCCAAAGGGCTCAGTGAAGCAGTGTCGAACTAAGTCAGTCGGGGGCACCAAACCACCATGTGGGCGTCTGGGAGGCATTGTCTGTCCATAGCAAACCTCATGCAATCTGACAGGCTGCTCCTGAAGTCTGAGTATCTCTCTAGCTCTAGTGCTCGTCAACTGGTAGTCTCTGCCTCTGAATGCAAAGTGTATGAAGTTATGATGCGGGTCAATAAAGAGAGAAGCATAAAACTGACGAACCCAACATGGAACATATAAACCAGTCTATCTAATTAGATCTGTCAGCCCCGGCAGATATGCAAGATAGGGGCGAATACTCTCTCCAACAGCTGCAATTATAGAATCAATGTGGCAGACTCTCTATGATCTAAAAATTGCCCCACTGTTAAGATAGGCATTGTAGAAGTCCTCCTACAGAGGCGTGTAGGAACCCTCAGATGCTCTGTCATCTCTCCTTGGTGGGAACCACACCTCAAAATCAACAAATCTCACCTGCTGAACCTGCTTGGCCATGGCGGCCCTCAAGTCAAGATGGGTCACTGGAGGTGGACTCTGTGGTCTAAGAGGTGGACGAGAACCCCTCCGCTGAGTGTCTGGCCTAGGTGTGACAGGAACACGTGTATGACCAGAGCAGCGTAGCTGTGACTGTGGTGCCTGCTCGGTCTCCTCTACTTGCTCTGCCTGCTGGGTCTGCTCGGCTAGCGGTGCCTGCTGCTGTGACTCCCCCTGAGGCAGAACCTCATCAAGAACATGACGCTGTCCGGTGACCGTGATAGTCCCTGGTGGACCACCATGAAGGCGCTCAACTCGCTCGATCCCAGCAATAGCTCCCGGTGGAAGCGGATCTGAAATAACAACTCCACTATGAGTACCTCCTCTCTCGACACGGTCTGCTATCTCAGCAACTACAGCTGCTCTCGCTGTCTCTGCATCTGGGTACTTGCGCTTTCTCGTCACCAGCTTCTTTGTCGCCTTGCCTTTATGATCTGCAGGCTGGCGAGGCGAGGGCCTCCGATCCTCATCACCGGGACCACCATCAGCATTCTTTGTGCGAGCCATCTGATGAATTAGAAGAGAAGAACTGCCGCTGACAAAGAAACAACTGCCTCTGACACTTTTGAGGCTTGGCCTCATTCCGTACTCGCGAGCTTGGCTCTGAGTTAACTGACAATTGCCACACGATCTCAACAACACCGACTCGCTGCACGATAGAATAGATAGGATATATAAATAAATACAATATACCTAATAGATGTGAAATCCTAGGAAGCAAGTAATTTAGGTACGAAATTGAAACGTGGGCATGCTACCTGATGAACCGGCGATCCGAAAAGAAGAGAAGCGACTCGTGGGGAACCACCGAATCGACTAGGGTTAGGGTCCCGATCCGACGAAGACCGGTGACGCAATGTGAGTCGACGGTGAGGATTTGCAGTGGATGCACTGGCGCAGAGCTATGGCGCTGCCCTAGGGTTGGAGCACTGCTAGAGCAGGGGCACGGTGGAGGGTGGCGCTGGTGAGAAGCTTGGCACGGTGAGGCTTGAGCAGCGCGAGACGTGGAGGCTAGGGCATGGCGTGGCGGTGAGCACGAGCGCGGCACGAGCTGAGGCGAGCGGGGCTTGGCTCGGGTGGCGCAGGAAGTCACGGGTGGCACACGGAGCTATGGTGGAGCATAGAGGGGCTACAGAGAGCGGGTCACGATGGCGGTGGAAGCAGCGTGACGACAATTTGGGGCTTGTAACGTTGATGTCGGCGCAGGCAAGGATGGATTAGGTCAAAACGCCAGCGATTAGATTAAATAGGGTGCCCCCCCCCAAGTCAGAAAAGGAAACGGAGATAAGAATCCTGATGCCGCACGAAATCTACTGACCGGACGCTCCGATGGTAGCGACCGGACGCTACCACCCAGCGTCCGGTCGATTCCAGAGAGGTCCAATTCCTCTAGAATCCCGACCGGACGCGTCTGGTGGACACCGACCAGACGCAGCCAGAGTCCGGTCACCTAGCCTTGATGTCTTCATAATTGACCAGACGTTGAAGCTCCTCCTGACCGGACGCTGGGAAAACACTGTTTCAGCGTCCGTTCACTCCTTCGCAGCAAGTTCACCTCCTGTGAACTGACCGAACGCTGGACATCAGAGTCCGGTGCAGCGTCCGGTCACTCCTTTTTCAGCAAATCTTCACTGTCCTTCGTGCTGCCTGTTCTCAATCAAGTCCCAACCCAAATAAGATCCAAATAAACACCAATTGGGACTGATGTGAGTGACCTCTCTTAAACCCTCAAGTTTTTCAAAATATTTTTCCTTAGGCTATAATTCTTTTTAAGAAAATAGGCAAATAAGAAGGCAAATTGAAGACAAACGACAAACAACATTCATGCATATACAATACTTGAAAGTAAATCTAGTTGCTTGTCAAGTTTGATCCAAGGTTAAGCTTCTTCACACGCTTTACGACAGTTATCTTAACCATGTTAGACAAGCCCTAAATGCATTGCCATAAAGTAAACATGTAATATATTATAATGCAATGCAAGGGACAACACAATCTCATCTTTTAGTGAAGTTACTAAAATCAAGAACATTGAGCTCATTCCGCAATCTACAAAATGTTGCCTCATCTAGCGGTTTAGTGAAGATATCCGCCAATTGATCCTTGGTCCTTACACCTTCTAGTGAAATATCATTCTTTATAACATGATCTCTAAGAAAGTGATGGCGGATATCTATGTGCTTGGTGCGAGAGTGTTGAACCAGATTATTTGTAAGTTTTACCGCACTTTCATTATCGCACAAAAGAGGTACTTTCTCTAAAACTACACCATAGTCTAGCAAAGTTTGTTTCATGTAAAGTATTTATGCATAATAAGCACCCGCGGCAATGTATTCCGCTTCGGCGGTGGACAAAGCCACACTATTTTGTTTCTTGGAGGACCAAGACACAAGTGATCTAACAAGCAAATGACACCCTCCGGATGTGCTTTTTCTATCAACTTTGCATCTGGCATAATCCGAATCGGAATAGCCAATTAATTCAAATATAGCTCCTTTGGGATACCAAAGGCCAATGCTTGGTGTGTGCTTAAGATACCTAAGGATTCTTTTTATGACAATTAAATGTGTTTCCTTAGGATTAGCTTGAAATCTAGCACACATACACACACTAAACATGATATCGGGCCTAGATGCGGTCAAATATAACAAGCTACCAATCATAGAATGGTAGAGAGTTTGATCAACCGTGTTACCTCCCTCATCTAGGTCGAGATGTCCATTGGTTGGCATTGGTGTCTTGATTGGCTTACATTCATCCATCTTGAATCTCTTGAGAAGGTCTTTTGTATATTTCTCTTGAGAGATTAAGATCCTTTCTTTCATTTGCTTGACTTGAAAACCAAGAAAGAATGTAAGCTCACCAATCATGGACATCTCGAACTCCTTCGACATCAATTCACCAAATTCTTTGCAAGAGTCTTCATTTGATGATCCAAAGATGATATCATCAACATATACTTGACAAATAAAGATATGCCCATCAAGCTTCTTGATGAATAGTGTGGTGTCGACATTCCCAATGGTGAAGTCCGTCTCAATGAGGAAGTCCCGAAGGCGCTCATACCAAGCTCTTGAGGCTTGCTTAAGCCCATATAATGCCTTGGACAACCTATAAACATGATTAGGATATCTAGGGTCTTCAAACCTGGGAGGTTGATCAACATAGACTAGTTCATTAATAAAGCCATTTAAAAATGCACTTTTCACATCCATTTGATATAATTTCATTTCATGATGCGATGCATATGCAAGAAGGATACGAATGGCTTCTAGCCTTGCAACCGATGCAAAGGTCTCTCCAAAATCCAAACCTTCAACTTGAGAGAACCCCTTTGCAACTAGTCTTGCCTTGTTCCTCACAACAACACCTTGATCATCTTGTTTGTTTCGGAACACCCACTTTGTTCCAATGACTCTTGCACCTTTAGGTCGCTCTTCAAGAGTCCAAACTTCATTGCGGGTGAAGTTGTTCAACTCTTCATGCATGGCATTGATCCAATCCGGATCTTGAAGAGCTTCTTCTACCTTGGTAGGCTCAAAACAAAAGACAAAAGAGTGATGAGCAATAAATGAAGCAAGTTTTTTGTGAGTGTGTCATCACTCCCTTTGATGGACTCCCTATGATGAGATCTTGTGGATGATCTTGTAGTAGAGGTGTGTTTCTTCTATTGACCACTTAAGGAGAAGGTTGTGGAGCATCAACATCTTGTGCTTGTACCACCATTTGCTC
Organism: Miscanthus floridulus; assembly: GCF_019320115.1. Taxonomy (NCBI): domain Eukaryota; kingdom Viridiplantae; phylum Streptophyta; class Magnoliopsida; order Poales; family Poaceae; genus Miscanthus; species Miscanthus floridulus. Next base: position 14,073,166 of record NC_089589.1, on the reverse strand, counting down.
ATGGGAGACATGAGTACCTTCATTTTCTACTCTCCCATCTTTTTCACCATCTTGTGGCACATTTGATGAAGAGGGTGGATCAATCACTTGTACATCATCTTCGTCATCTTTGGGCTTGATGTCTCCAACTGGAATGTTCTTCATAGCCTCCCTCAATGGTTCATCACCTACATCATCAAGATTCTCATGTGCTCCTTGTGAGCCGTTAGATTCATCAAATTCCACATCATATGTTTCTTCAACCAAGCCGGTGGCATGATTAAATACTCTATATACTTTGGACTTTGATGAGTAACCAACAAGAAAACCAATATCACAACGTCTTTGAAACTTCCCTAGGTGTTGCCGCTTCTTGTAGATGTAACATTTGCAACCAAACACCCTAAAGAAGAAGACATCCGGCTTCTTCCCATTGAGCAACTCATAAGGTATCTTGCCAAGGAACTTTTGAAGGAATATGCAGTTGGATGCATAGCATGCGGTGTTAATTGCTTTCGCCCATAGAGCTTTGGGGGTGTTGTACTCATCAAGCATAGTTCTTGCAAGAGTGATCAATGTTCGGTTCTTCCTCTCAACTACACCATTTTATTGAGGAGTATATGTTGCGGAGACTTCATATTTGATTCCAACTTCATCACAATATGCTTCTATATTTGTGTTGTCAAATTCTTTCCCATTGTCACTTCTTATCATCTTGAGCTTCACTTCAAATTCATTTTGTGCTCTCTTGGCAAACTTCTTAAAGCAAGATGAAACTTTGGATTTGTCGTGAAGAAAGAATACCCATGTATACCTTGAATAATCATCAACTATCACAAGACAATAAAGATTTTCTCCCAAACTCTTGTATGTTGTTGGTCCAAATAAATTCATGTGAAGGAGTTCTAGCACTCTTGTGGTTGACATGAAAGCTTTGGTTGGATGAGTATTAGCAACTTGCTTGCCGGCTTGACATGCACTACAAAGCTTGTCCTTCTCAAACTTCACATCCTTCAACCCTCTCACCAAATCATTCTTCATTAGCTTCTTGAGTGAGCTCATCCCAACATGAGCAAGTCTTCTATGCCATAGCCACCCAAGTGTTATTTTGGTGAATAGACAAGTTTTCAAATTTGCATCTTCAGAGGTGAAGTCCACTAGATATAGGTTGTTGTATCTAAATCCTTTGAATATCACTTGTTTATCATCCTTCTTAGATACAATAGCTTCCTTCTCGGTAAACAAGCATTGGAAGCCAAGATCACACAATTGTCCAACGGATAGCAAGTTGAAGCTCAATAAAGCAATATATAGCACATTGGAGACTGAATGATCATTAGATATTGCCACTTTGCCCAATTCTTTAACCTTGCCCTTTGAATTATCCTCAAATGTGATTCTTTCTTGTCCATCTACTTCTTCATCTAGCGAGGTGAACATACGAGGATCACCGGTCATATGTTGTGTGCAACCACTATCCATAACCCAATGACTTCCACCGGTCTTGTAGTTCACCTACACACAAGAGATCAAGCTTTAGGAACCAAACTTGTTGAGGGCCCTTCACCTTCTCAACAAGTGACTTAGCAACCCAAATTTTCTTTGGCCTATTCTTATTTGGAGGTCCTAAGAACATCACTTTCATCTTTCCACTAGAATCCTTTCTAAACATGTAGTGAGCATTGAAGGCAAAGGGTCTAGCATGCTTGGGCAAGGGTTGTGGTGGCGGAGTTTGGCATTCCTGAGCAAAGTGGCCTTCTTGTCCACACTCAAAGCATCTCTTTGGCTTTGGCTTTGGCTTTGATTGTTGTTGTTGAGCTTGAGCCTTCTTCTTCTCTTGATTTGCCATGTACCCTATGCCACTTCTATCCATCTTCATGATGGTGTTCATTAGAAGCTCACTTTGAAGATACTTGCCTCTAGTGAACTTACTCAATCCAATTTTGAGATGCTCTTTTTCCAACTTGAGCTTCTTGTTCTCTTCCTTAAGAGCATCATTGTTCTTCTCTTCCTTGAGCTTCTTGTTTTCTTCTTTGAGCTTCTCATTCTCAAGGATCAAGTCACCATCATGATCAAGAGTTTCTAGCACAATAGTGTTGTGGCTTTTGATTTCTTCAAGATCTTTCTTGAGCTTTGCATTGTCATTCTTAAGCTTGACAAACTCATCATAATCATAGGCCTCAACCACTTGCTTGCCCTTGCTACTAGAACCTTGCTCAATGCTCTCAATGATCAAGTCATCACATGATGTAGCTATATCAATCTTAACAACATGGTTAGTAGCATCATGCGGCTCATTGGATAGAAATTTTTGAGCAATAACAAGATTATCATGATTAATCTTAAGAGTAGTATATTCATCTTTTAGCTTGTTGTGTCTAGTGATGAGCTCATTGTGCACCCACTCAAGTTTATCATGTTTATCTTTAAGCTCTTTCTTAGAAGATTTGAGCTCCTTGAGTTTGGATGACATAGCATCATTTGCTTCTCTAAGCTCAACATTAGCCTTTTCTATTGTATCACATTTTGCTAAAAGTGAATCATTCTTAGCATCTAGTTTTTTATTTTTAGCTCTACTCTTTCTAATGATCTTAGTGTATTGTCTTAGTATTTTAACAAGATCATCATATGAAGGTGAATCATCATCATCATCGCTATCGCTATCATCATCACTAGCTTGCTCATCATCACTACTATTATCATTATTAGTTATCTTGCGTTCACCCTTGGCCATAAGGCATAGGTGTGTAGAGGATGATGGCGATGGTGGCGGTGAAGATGAGAGATCAATAGCTATGGCGGCCACCTTCTCATTGTCACTATCATCATCGGATGATCCACTAGATGAATCAATGTCCATGAGCCAATCACCAACAATGTAGGCCTTTCCACTCTTCTTTTTCTTGTGAAAGTCTCTCTTCTTGCCATCTCTCTTCTTGTATGGCTTGTTCTTCTTCTTTTCATCTTCTTCTTCATTGCTTGAGTCATCTTTCTTGCCCTTGAACTTGTTCTTGAACTTGTCTTTCTTGGGCTTGGTGCATTGGTATGATAGATGACCAAGTTCACCACAATTGAAGCAATCCATTTCGAAGATTGGCTTTCTCCTAGAGCTTGTGAAGAACTTCTTCTTGCCATCGAATTTGATGCCACTCTTGTTTAGCTTCTTTAGCATCTTGGCGGCTTTCTTCACCATGAGAGCAAGATCTTCATCTTCATCTTCTTCATCACTTGAACTCTCATACTCAAGTCTTGCTTTGCCCTTATCTTGACTAGCTTCGAATGCTAAATCTTTTTCTTTCTTCTTAGTAGAGGATGAGCCATCTTGAGGTGTGATGTGCATATACATCTCATGAGCATTGATCTTTCCCAAGATTTGTGTCGGTGTAGCGATAGAAAGATCACCTTAATGTAGCACGGTCACAATATGCCCATATTTGTCAATAGAAAGGACACTCAAGATCTTTTTCACAACGTCAGATGGTGACATTTGAGTAAGTCCAAGCCCATTAACTTCCTCTACAAGAACATTCAAATGTGAATACATTTCATTATCACATTCTTTAGGAAGCATTTCAAAAGAGTTGAGCTTTTTCATGACAAGATGATAGCGTTCCTCACGCTCACTCTTTGTTCCCTCATGGAGCGCACAAACGTCCGACCATAGTGCATGGGCGTCTTTGTGGTTCCTTACACGGTTGAACACATCTTTGCAAAGACCTCTAAAGATGGTGTTGTGAGCCTTTGCATTCCATTTTTCATAGTTCACTTCATCGCCTTGAAGTTGTGCGGGGTTCCTAGGTCTTGGGAAGCCATGTGAGGCGGCTCTAAGTATTCCAACGTCTAGAGCTTCTAGGTACGCCTCCATGCGAATTTTCAAATATGGAAAATCATTCCCCTCGAAGATAGGAGGAGGTCCATCCCCGTGAGACATCTTGCTCTAAGCGGTTAAGCTTAAAAACGTGAGCACGAGGCTCCGATACCAATTGAAAGGATCAAGATGCCCAAGAGGGGGGGTGAATTGGGCTAATTCTAAATTTCTTTGCAATAATTAAGTCCTATGGTTAGCCCAATTAACCCCTTGTGCCTAAGAAGTATTTCTAGTTGTTCTACCGCACAAATGACTTACAACCTAAGTTCTAATCCTACTCTAGCATGGCAAATCTATGAATTGTAAAGACAAGAATTGAATTGCTCAATGTAAATACTCAAAGTAATTGCTCAAATGAAATACTCAAAGTAAATGCTCAAAGTAAATAGAGAAGGAGGAACACGGCGATGTTTTGCTGAGGTATCGGAGAGTCGCCACTCCCCACTAGTCCTCGTTGGAGCACCCGCGCAAGGGTGTGGCTCCCCCTTGATCCGCGCAAGGATCAAGTGCTCTCTACGGGTTGATTCTTCGACACTCCGTCACGGTGAATCACCCACAACCGCTCACAACTTGAGTTGGGTCATCCACAAGCTCTCTGGATGATCACCAAGCTCTCCAATCACCACCAAGCCATCTAGGTGATGGCGATCACCAAGAGTAACAAGCACGAACTCTCACTTGACCACGACAAGCCTAGGGAGAAAGATGGATGCACACTTTGCTACTCTTGATCTCACTAATGAGGGCTCTCTTTGGGATTCTCAAATCTCAATCACCTCATTAGGACCTTGCTCTTCTTGGCACTCACAAACGTGTTTCTCAGCTGTTGGAATGAGCAAAAGTGACTCCACACACGAGTGGAGCTTCTATTTATAACAAGGGCTAAAAAACGAACCATTATGCGCCTCTACGGGGTGACCGGACGCTCCGGTCATGTTGACCAGACTCACCGGTCAGTATACCCTAAACTCTAGTGTTTACAGTGTGACCGGATGCGTCCGCTTACGATTTTCCCTCTCTGGAACCTTACTGGAGTCGACCGGACGCTGGCCCTCAGCGTCCGGTCACATGACCTCTCAGCGTCCGGTCAAACCAGACGCATTCTCCTTGGTCAAATGAACTGACCGAACCTTGCGGCCAGCGTCCGGTCAGTATTTGACCCTCCATTCACTTCCAACTCTCGATCATATGTGAATGAAGTTTGCTCCATAGGATCTAAGGGCTTTGTTGGAGCTACATAGTGCTAGACTTAGCAAGTGTGCACCACACCTAACTCACTAGACTCACCTAGGTCAAGCTACCCATCTATACCCCCCTTAATAGTACGGCTAAAGGAAAAACAAAGTCCTAAACTACTCTAAGTGTCTCTCCAACTCCAATCGACACTTAGAACTAGTCATCCTTAACCTTGTCGTTCATCCTTTGAAAACCGAAATGATTTCCATCGTAGGGGCATGACATCCATGATTGCCCAATCGATCTCCATTACCATGACCTAACTTAATTGCCTCTGCAAAACACACGTTAGTTATAATAATCTTGTATTGTCATTAATCACCGAAACCCAACTAGGGGCCTAGATGCTTTCAGCAGATGAGAAGCCGTGCCGATCACCAGCGATCCTCTAGGAAGTAGAGGATGAAGCGAGTAGTCGTGCCGCCAACGACACTCTCCAAAAACGTGATTGCCGCCCTTCACCCGAGCAGGCGAACTCGAAGATAGCAGGCGTTTCGGAGGCCTACTCTCCCAATTCCTGTACGCACAGGGAACCGGGACAGGGAAAACCAAAGAGCAGCAAAATGTGTGGTTTTTCTCGGAAGCGAAGAAGACTGACGTCCTCTTCTATTTGAATTCAAAGTTGAAACCAGAAACCAGAGGATTCAAAGTTGGAATACAAATTCGTTGCCGTCCTCTTCTATTTGAATTTATGCGAACACACACACCACAGCTCCGATTCTAGGCTGCTTTACAAGCACACTGGGCCGACATGTGTCGGTTGGGCTGTGGCTTGGCTTTCGACTGCTGTGCACAGGAGGGCAGGACTGCGGCTGCTCAGCCTCTGTTTTTGTTCTTTCCTAGCCAACATAGAACAACCATCTCTGATATGGACTCTAAAATTTCCCGGTCAAATTCAAAACAGTTTTTTTAAAAAAAGATCAAATTCGAAAGTTAATTCTGTCAATCTACTGCTACCTTCTTCCACAAAAAAATGCAACTATAGTTTTCGTGCTTGTTAATGTTGTCCAAATTTGACAAAATCTACAGTGAATAGTATTCACATTTATATCTCCAAATAAGTATATTTCATAACGAATCTAATGATATTTATTTTGTATCATAAATATGTGTATTATTCGATATAAACTTGATCAAACTTGAAAGTATCTGGATTTCTCGAAATGTAGGAATTGAATTTTTGTTGGACGGAGGGAGTACCTTTAAGGTGCAAGTGTGGAATCATATGTTTTCCTGCCTCATTTCTTGAGCTGTGGTGTTCAACTATTGACTCGCATAATCGCGCTCATGGGTCACTTGTCTCTGTATATAGTATATAGAGTGTCACCACGATCATGCAGTCTAGTTTTACATCTAGATGTGTTAGATAATAGAAAAAAAGTTCTGGCTTTATCCCCTTTCAAGGAGGTGAATCAAACCAAATTATTACACCATATGACACACCACCCACATGACAAGAAAAGGTTACCAAACGACTCCACATTAAAATCCAACTATAAAAAAGTGGCCATCCATATGACACAAAGAATTGCATTGCCGGCTTTATCACATTGTTGTACTGTTAGATAATTAGGTATTTTCAATAGCAATTTAATTCAGAAAATAACATTAAACAATATGAACAAGTTGATGACATCATGTATGTGCTTGTGTGTCTTAAACGTGACGAGCATGTAGATGATACTCAAACTAAGGATTGACAGCGAAGACCTTAGAAGGTTCGTTCCAGAAACATACCCAGCGGCAGAGCCGGATGCACTCGAAGACATAGTGCCTGTTGATGTAGTCGCGCCCGCTCGATGCAGTGTAGATGAGAAGCCGTGCCAATCACCAGCGATCCTCCAGGAAGTTGAGGACGAAGCGAGTAGTCGTGCCGCCAGTGACACTCCCCAAAAACGTGATTGCCGCCCTTCACCCGAGCAGGTGAACTCGAAGACAGCAGGCGTTCCGAAGGCCTACTCTCCCAATTCCTGTGCGCGCAGGGAACCGGGACGGGAAAACCAGAGAGCAGCAGAATGTGTGCTTGTTCTTGGAAGTGAAGAAGAAGAGTGACGGAGGAGTTCGGAATACATGCCCACGGTGGGGAAGTGAAGAGGCCGCGGAGGAGATCAGGAGACACAGAGGGACGGTAACTGGCGAAACTCCCGCAATGAAGGCTGCGGAGGAGGGACGGTAACTGGCGAAACTTCCGCAATGAAGCCGCCTCCAACATAAAAGAGAGTAACTCCTGTGATTATGTGGATTGAGTGGCAAAACCACTCCCGTCCCGTCCCGTCCGCCACGCCCACGCCAGCGGCGCGCGCGTGTGGCATACCTATGTCATTTTCTCAGCTTCTCAATATAGATGGAAAATTTCCAACCATATAAACCGAGTCAACGTTCAGTCAAAATCCCGTATGATATTAAACCATATATCGTGCATTGTTACGTGCCATAGAGTTTTATTTAATTTATTAAACATTATATTGGCCAAGCCAATTATATATGAACATGTACGGCGTCCAGAACCGAAGCCGGTGTGAACAAAATCTGCAAAAAGAAAAGGTTTGCAGTTGTCAAAAAACAAGCTCATTTCTTGTCAATGAAAGCGCTCGGCAAAATGCCGTCGCCCCTGTCAATAAGTAGTGTTTACATCCAGATCCAGATGACAGAGAGCAATGCCATCTTGTTGTTTTCCAAAAAGAAACACGGATATACGATGCAGTTCCTGTCTTTCCTGGATGTGCCTCTACGTGAACCTCTTCATCCATGCGACCATGCGTCATGGCTGCGGCTGTTAGTCGCATCTCGGTCAGCTAGTAATCTGCTGTTTATCACATTTTACTTTGTGTATCCAGGATTTCAAATCCAGATTTTCCATATTTCCAGATTTTCCTGTTCGCTTAAACTTATCGGCCTAGCATATCAGTCATAATACAGTGTTTTTCTCTTATAACAAATCAGCTTCGACCAATTTATTAGCCGCAGAAACCATCAGCCGGCCATAGTACAATATAGTTAGGTGTATTGGTAGTATTAATTTCAATCGAGCTAGTACTTTGTTAATTGTTACAGCTTACCATTCTTCAGTAGCTACGTTTGTACGTGTACTATTTGTCTGATCCAGAAACGGGGTACAGTACTGAGAGCTAAACTGCAGAACGCCAGAACGGGTCCTCGTGTGTTCATAAAGGTCCTGGAAGCGGAAGACGAAGAACTGAGGTAGAAAACGACATGCATCATTCAGTGCCGGTCCTGGATTTTGAGGACTCTCTAGCGAACTCGTCGCGACGGCCCCTCTCGATAAATGTTTCTTAGATAACATTCTAAAATTCTAACACCTGACCTAAATTACAAGAAAAACATGACTATATGAGTATAAAGTACTAGACAAAAATTGAACAACGAAAAAAAACCTAGGGCCTAGACAATTTGGACATGAACTTATTCAGAACCAAGATTCACAAATCACAAAAAGGGTAGAATGCAATAACCAAGATCAGATGTCGTCGTCTTCGTCGAGCCCTGCCTCAGCTGCCTGGTCGTCGCCGTCGTCTGGCTTCGGGAAGACTGGAACTCGGGCGTCGGTGTCTCGGTGATCTACGCTGGTGATCGCGTGGTGAACTGGTGATCGGCGCTGCGTCTCTCGTAGTCTCACGTCTCGCCGTCTCACCAGAAGTTCGGAAGTCGTGACTCGCGATCGCTATGTTCGCGTGTGCGGGTGTTGACGGCTCGGCTCCTTGCCTCTTGGAAAGAAAGAGACCAACGACTCCTTTTACTCATTAATCCTAAATCCTAATGGACTATAGCTAAAGGGTACGGAATATTATATACTTGGGCTTGGGCCCCCATCCTACGAGGCCCCTCGGCCGTCGCATCTCCTACCCCACCCTTAGGGCCGGCACTGGCATCATTCATGGGACAGCAACAACTACAGAAGGACGGACAGGAGGAAAAGAGCCAAGAATCGTCAAAGCAGCCGGGCACTGGAATTGACCCGGACATGGGGACATGCCATGATCTGAAACACGTGGATGTTGAAGGGAAAAATTCATTTAAAAAAAAGGGAAAGAAAATGAATAAAGGGTCGGGTAGAGTTCCCACTCTAACCAAAACAATTTCAGTTATGGTTTCACCAGTAGAGCATATTTACTTGAAGAGTTGAACAGATTTTTAGAACGTTTGACAAAACAGTTTTGTGTGATAGTCCAAAACATCAAAGTGTCCATAATACCCTTCTTTTTATCTCTTTCCCCCCCTTTTTTCCTTCCCTATTTCTTCCTCTCCTTTCCTTATCTACCGCGTCCCACACATGCCTCCATGTCTTCCGCCACCGGCCGCTGCCATTCCCCGCGCTCAGTGTCCGTGCTCGCCCCACCTCCACCCCTGTGCGCGCGCTTTGGCTTTGACGAGGCGACGATGGGCACCCCCAAGTTCCAGCCTCCAACAAGCCGTTGTTTGTGCCCCCCTGGCGCCCTGGCGGGAGCCCCCTTCCACGCTCCCGCTCCAGCGAGGTGGCGATTAGCACCGCCGACCTCCGGCGAGCTAGTGCCTGCACGCCCCGCCCTTTGGCCTCCAGCGACCCGGAGCCCTAGCCTCGCTACTCTGTCCAGTCTCCATTCACCCCCGTGCCCCGAAGCTGCCACATGTCCATGCCTCACCCACACAGGGAGGGTATTTTAGGGCTAGCTCATAATCAAGGACGAGGGAGCTGCGAGAAGCTTCGAGCTTTTCAGCTGATGGTTTCTACGACTGATAAGCAGGCTGAAGCTAATTTGTTATGAAAGAAAAACCTTGCGGCTCTCTCTTGTTTTTCGGCTTCAGTTGCGTGAAACAGCTTGCGCATTTTCTAGGACTTCTTGCATGGAAAAAAATCACATGCATACCTTGCACGGAGCGATTTGCTGGGGCTGCTATAAAACGGTTCCTAAATGACGTGTCGGGTAAGTCCGAAACGTCGGTCAAACTCTGGTCCACATGCAGTGCCGCTGCTAGTTGGGCTAGTCTGGGCCGGGCCTGGATACGATACGACCCAGCAATATGTGGCCGGACCGGAGGCAGGAAACCAGCGGCGGCCGCCGGTGACCGGTCAGGACCCATCGGCGTGTCAGCGTTCCCGATTCCCGCAGCTGGGCCCATTGGAAAATGCCGTGGGGCAGGGGCAGGGCGTTCGCCGCTCGAGAAGCAGGGACACGTCGCCCGCCCGGCCTATTAAGCGCACGCAGCAAGAGATTCGTCTGCCTAATCAACCATTAGCCGAGCGAGGGGAGCAGCGCACTCGCCATTTGCCTCCGCAGCCGCAGCCGCCGCCTCCGCCTCCGCCTCCTTGGAGCAGAAGAAGAGGGGGAAGAGCAGCCGCCGTCGCCGTCAGGATGCATTCCACCAACCTCCTGCTCGAGGAGCCCATCCGGATGGCCTCCATCCTGGAGCCCTCCAAGCCTGTAAGCACCACCGCCGGCGGCACGATCCCATCCCCTTCCGCCCCCCCGCCCGCCGTCATGTTCAGATTCGTTTCGTTGCTGATTCGGCCGAGATCGGTCGACGGACGAACCCTACGTACCACCTCTACTGAGAACTGACTAACTTTTTTTTTTTCTTTTCGTTCGGTGTCGGGCGGATGGATCCTTGTCCGGTTGGTCTGGAGCAGAGCTTCTTCCCGGCGATGACCAAGATCGTCGGCACGCTTGGCCCCAAGTCGCGCTCCGTCGACACCATCTCCGCCTGCCTCAAGGCCGGCATGTCCGGTAACTGTTCACTCCCCGTCTCTCTCTCTCTCTCAATGCCGTCCCGAGCTTGCAGTCTAGCACTGGAGCTGATTTGTCGGTTGGTTGGTCTGTTTGGTTTCCTCCTCCTGCGACTGCAGTCGCGCGGATCGATTTCTCGTGGGGGGACGCGGCGTACCACCAGGAGACGCTGGAGAACCTCAAGCTCGCCATCAAGTCCACCAAGAAGCTCTGCGCTGTAAGTTCGGCAATGTGCTTTCCTCTTGCGCGACGGAGCTGACAATTGCTTGCATCCCTCTCTTTGCTTACCACAGGTCATGCTCGACACCGTGGGCCCGGAGCTGCAGGTGGTGAACAAGAACGAGACAACGATCTCCCTCGAGGAGAATGGCACGGTCGTTCTCACCCCTCACCGCGGCCAAGAAGCCTCCTCCAGCTTGCTGCCCATCAACTTCTCTGGTCTCGCCAAGGTCAGCACGTGCTGAAGATGTTACTCATCAGATCTAATATCCTATGCTAGTTGACCATGCCCTGACTACCAAGTTTAGATTTTCTATGTCGGTGTTTCGAGTAAACACCAACAAGTAAATTTGTGTTATTGTGCGTCTGACTCGGATGGTGTGCTAAAAGACACAAGGTTTATACTGGTTCGGGTAGAATGTCCCTACGTTCAGTTTGTGGCTGCTTCTTGTGTTATTAGCACTAAAAACTTCATAGTAGGGGTTACAAACAGGCGAGAGAGAAAAATGTTCCAGTCTATGATGGAAAGGTCGCTACTCAAGTACGTGTGATGTGATGCGTGGTGCCTTGAATCGATCCCTTAGTGGAGTGCCCTGCTGTCCCTTTTATAGGCCAAGGGAGAGCAGGGATTCCAGATGGGAGAAAGAAGAAAAACCAGAGGCAAAGGAGGTCCTTCAAAGATACCGGGTATTCCTTTTCCTCTGTGCGAGCCCCGTTGACATGGCAGGCGGTGCTAGGGATAGCCCCACGCTGGGAGCACGTCCGCTGATCCTGTCATGTCCTGGCGTGGTCAGCAAGTTGTCACGTCCCATCCCGCCGTGCAGAGACCGCACGTCCGTTACTGTTGGTGATGCGAGTTTCCTCCTGGACCGTAGTGGTTGTCGTGAGCTTCCGTCAGGATCTGCGCCCGAGGGCAAATGGCGGCGCCCACAACACTGTAAGACATGTCGTCGCCTACAACACTGTTCGGGCTCTGACATGCCTGGAAGGGCTTAAAGTGCCCGTCTTGTCACATCCTGACGGTACTTTCCTGCAGGCGTGCAGGGTATGGTCCTTGGTATTGCGGTTGACTTGAGTGCTCTGCCTTATCTGCGCGCGTAATTATGAAGGAGCAGTGCGCAGACGTCGGGCGAGGCGGAGCCAGCCCTCAGACGTCGGGCGAGGCGGAGCCAGCCCCCGGACGTCGGACGAAACGGAGCCCGCAGCCTTCAGACGTCGGGCGAGGCGGAGCCAGCCCTTAGACGTCAGGCGAGGCGGAGCCAGCCCCCGGACGTCGGACGAAACGGAGCCCGCAGCCTTGGTGGTTAGGACGAGGCAGGACCCATTGGGAAATGTAGTTGCGTTCTTGATCGCTCCTATGAATTAGCGTTGATGGGTATCAACTCCTCTTCTTCGGGTACCCTACTTTTGGTCCGTGACATTTTGTTAGTCTAGTCTTGTTTCCACATCACACAGAGGAGAAAACAAACAAACAAAAATTTGTTCCTTGCAGGCGGTGACACCAGGGGCAACAATATTCGTGGGGCAATACTTGTTCACTGGCAGTGAGACTACTTCAGTTTGGTTGGAGGTAAAAATGCTTTGGCATGCTGTACCTTTAAGCGTTTTGTATGTTTCATTTCATATGTCTTTCAGTAGGATTATGGTTTGCTCTCGGCATTTTCTAATAAAAAACTCTTTTTGTCTACCTGATATAGGTTTCTGAAGTTAAAGGAGATGATGTGGTCTGTATAATCAAGAACACAGCCACCTTGGCTGGGTCACTGTTCACACTGCACTGCTCCCAGATTCACATTGACTTGCCCACCCTGTCTGATGAGGATAAGGATGTAAGCATCTACTCTCAAATTGTGATTTATATATCCTTGTGTAATTGTTGCCTTGAAATCGTCTCCTTCCTTTCAGAGTTTCACCTTTAGCAACATGAAAATGTGGGGATGGAACTTGATTTGTTGTAAAGTTGAAGCCCTGTCCTTTAGCCCATCCTAAGACTTACATGCATGAGTTGCTTTCAGGTTATCAGAAAATGGGGTACTCCGAATAAGATTGACTTCCTTTCTCTGTCTTACACTAGACATGCAGAGGATGTGAGGCAGGTAAACAACTTGCATTGTGGATGCATTTTGAGTTATTCTGTTTGTCCTCTCTGATTGCTGTGCTTCTAAGCAGTACCTTTATTCTGTTTGTCCTCTCTGATTGCTGTGCTTCTAAGCAGTACAATGCTTAAGAAGAATGCTGTCAACAGTGCTAATATTTGTTTGTTGCAACACAGGCACGGGAGTTCCTGTCAAAATTGGGCGATCTAAGCCAAACTCTGATTTTTGCCAAAATTGAGAATGTTGAGGTATTTTCAAGTAAATCTTATTACATTATTAGCTAGCTACCATTTGTTTGCCCTTCAAATACACATACACTCCTTATTTCTTTGCAGGGCTTGAACCATTTTGATGAAATACTGGCTGAGGCAGATGGTATCATTTTGTCAAGAGGGAACCTTGGAATTGATCTTCCACCTGAGAAGGTTGGTTACCTATACTAATATTTTAGCAGTTGAGAATACCACAATTTTAACGTCTGGGCTTAAGCCTCAGTGCCTTTGTGGCCACATAATACACCCCCTCACATCTGGGCTCCATCAGACCACCTAGAGTACTATGTGGATTTGAAGCGGGTCAGGGTCACAGCTTTTTTTTTTCCTTAAAATTGTGCTAGCATGGTCTTATACTCAAGATTTTTGACTGTTACCAGAATTGAATTGAGTTTCATACCTGCCAGTTTACTGAAAATGCTAAGGCGTCGAGAAAAGATATGACACAACACAAATGAACCTTAAATTTACTTCTAGTTTAGTATATTCTTTGTCTCGTTTTGGGTGCAATAATTGTCCATATTTTACTAGTTTATTTAGCCATTGATCTTTATCACTCCAACTCTCCATATTACAGGTCTTTTTATTTCAAAAATCTGCTCTTTACAAGTGCAACATGGCTGGAAAGCCTGCTGTTGTCACTCGTGTTGTGGACAGTATGACTGACAACCTCAGGCCTACTCGGGCGGAGGCAACTGATGTGGCAAATGCAGTACTTGACGGTAAGTTGTTAAATTTTTTTGCTGCTTTTCAAAAATCTTGGGTATACTCGGGCTCTTTTAGCCTGATATGCAGCTGGTCCTTAGTGCACTAAAAAAGGGCAGTTCAATCATGACTCACGATTGTTTTAATTGCAGGGAGTGATGCCATTCTCCTTGGTGCTGAGACTCTCCGAGGTTTATATCCAGTTGAGACTATTTCAACAGTGGGCAGAATTTGTGCTGAGGTGAAATTTCTGTTATGATTTCTAGATAAAGTTGCATTTTCAACAATTATTGTTACTTCATTGCAAATTTGGCTTCTTTTTTTTTCCGCTCTGCATCTGACTTGTTGTCATCGATTTAGTTATACATGTTTGCCAATTGTCTTACAGGCTGAGAAGGTCTTCAACCAAGATTTATACTTCAAGCGAACTGTGAAATATGTGGGAGAACCCATGACCCACTTGGAGTCCATTGCTTCCTCAGCGGTAAGATCTATGTGCTTCTCAGATTCCAGCCTTTTTTTATTAATGTTTGGAAAACACAGAGTTTGTAGTCTAAGATAGTTCTGTTACTACTTTTTAGGTGCGAGCTGCTATCAAAGTTAAGGCTTCGGTGATCATTTGCTTCACCTCTTCTGGACGGGCTGCAAGGTCGGTAGAAACGAATATGCTTATACAGGGTTGCAGTTAGTGGGAATTAATCTCATGTATATCTATATGATCTGCAGGCTCATCGCCAAGTACAGGCCCAGCATGCCTGTTCTTTCTGTTGTCATTCCTCGTCTGAAGACAAACCAACTGAAATGGAGCTTCACTGGTGCTTTTGAGGTACGTGAACTCCAATATTCTTTGTGATCTTTCCTGTTAGATGTTTCCTTTTTATGCAATGCGGACATTGTCTATTATTAGCATGCTGATCATTTCTTTTGTGAATGGTAACATTGGTCTTGTGAAGTTTCTCTTGTAGACATTGAACATGTCATGCAATGCTTAAAAGAGACATATTACTTTGTTTGAGAAGAATTAATAACCTTGAATGCTTTTTTGTTTGAGAAGAAAGCCTTGTACTGATATTTGGCACCATATAACTCATTTTTTTTTTCTTGCAGGCAAGACAATCACTGATAGTTAGAGGCCTCTTTCCGATGCTTGCTGATCCTCGGCATCCAGTAAGTAAACAAAAGTTTTTCAGTTCACTACTTTAAGTGTATATGCAAAACATACTAGCTGGATTTGCCCACTTGTACACATGAGCATCCCATTTCTAGCATCGTTGGGGGTGGAAAGATTTTGCAAGTACATCCCTGTTGCCCTTGTACTAGCATTTTCTTTCAATTCATCTATGTTGATAAGATGTCCTATGGAAACTTGATGCTTTTCAGTAAGTAGTATGAGGCTGCTAGGAGCTACTGATATCCGTCTTTATATTAACATAACAATATTATCATACTACAAATTTATAGTGTACTCGCTTCCATCTGTCGGAGTATGTAAAATTTTGTATGTCATAAAAGGTTCGAAGGCAAGAACACTAGAATGCAATTCACTGCACTTCTAAAACAAACATGGTCTGATAGCATGGTTAATCAAAACATATCCATTTTCTTTTAAAAAAAATCTCTACTGGTTTATTTGTCTATATAACTTATCGGAGAAGGCTAGGGACCCCTAGTGCACTGAGAAGGCTTCAAGTGACAATCCCACTTAGCTTCTTGTTGCACCCTAGACCTTTATTATGTCTTGGTCTCCTGAGCAGAGACAACTTTTTGTTTGCCGTGTTTTTGTGTAATTTCTATTGTGTGCTGTAAATTGATTTGGTGTGATTGTCTGGTTACTTGGTATTAATCAATCTTCATTGTGTCTTTCAGGCTGAATCAACCAGCTCTACAAATGAGTCAGTTCTAAAGGTTGCTCTAGACCATGGCAAAGCCTCTGGTGTGATCAAGTCCCATGACCGTGTCGTTGTTTGCCAGAAAGTGGGAGATTCATCAGTTGTGAAGATCATTGAGCTGGATAACTAGACCCTTGTCTACTAGGGCATATTTTGCCGATTTTTGACCAGGCCGAAATTTGCTGGCAATGTATAATCCTCTAGCTTTACAAATGAGCAGTTTTTCCTTATGGTGCCATCATAGGACTTGCTTAGCAATTTAAAACTCCTACGATGCAGTTGGAAGTTGTCAGATTATATGCCACCTGAATGGGCAGATGGGATAATGAAATCATACTGTACCCTTTAACCTGAGCCTGTTTTTCGTTTTGTTTCTCATCGCATCTGTTTCTATTGCGTGTTTCCTCCTTTAAGTCCAACTACTGATTTGCCCCCATTTCCTAGACCTAGTAGCTTTGCCATATTTGATGAAGTTTAATTGGGAGAAAGTTTATTAACACACTACTATTCTGTCTGTTTTCATGGACGGTGGTCAGTGGCCAATGTGAATCAACGCTTTTAAATGCGTGATCATAGCCATCTAGATATAATTAAATGGATGGTTCAGTTATTTTGGAGTACCTGTAGCAAAGCATGATTTTAAATGGGCTTTGCAAAAACAATTGTGTTGATGATGCATTCAAAATTTTCAAAGCGTATTTTTCTAAGGATCTTCATCTTGAGATTATTACTTTTCAAATATGATTGGTTCTTTGCTCCTAAGTGGCAGAAAGAAAGATGCCATTGATTTTTTGATGATATCTCTACCCATGGTTTAGTTTCAGATGTTGCGAGCTACTGTAGAAAAATTCACAAAAGGGTTGCTAGAAAAATTCACAAAAGAAGGGTTGCTAGAAGAGTCTGACAATCTGTTTTCTGAAATGGAAAAGAGTAGATGCACTCAACTTAGTATGCTATTGCATAGAGGCGAGATAATTGAGGATTGGGGCTTGCCTCTCCAAAATTGATGAGCAGAGCTTCTCACTTGAGGCTTCCACCACTTTGTTGATGATATAAGCCTTTTCAAAGGAGGATTATAAGCACCAGGTGAAGTCCCTGCCTGAAAAAGTACCATCATTTTTATCAGAAAGTCGAAAAAAGAGCACACATGGATTGGGGAGCCTTTTCAAAGGAGGATTATAAGCACCCAGTGAAGTCCTTGCCTGAAAAAGTACCATCATTTTTATCAGGAAGTCGAAAAAAGAGCACACGTGGATTGGAGAGCCTTTTCAAAGGAGGATTATAAGCACCAAGTGAACTCCCTGCCTGAAAAAGTACCATCATTTTTATCAGGAAGTCGAAAAAAGATCACACATGGATTGGAGAGCCTTTTCAAAGGAGGATTATAAGCACCAAGTGAAGTCCCTGCCTGAAAAAGTACCATCATTTTTATCAGGAAGTCAAAAAATGAGCACACATGGATTGAAACAAATTCTCCACTGTGCCAGGGCCTGTTTGCTTTCAATCCAGACAGTTTTACTTGGCCCTTCATGGGCTCCTAGGTGCTAGAATAGTGTGGAAGTATCATTAGGCTAACCCTAGAAGGGTAGCAATGTATATTAGTCATACATGGGCCTCATGGGCCTAATACACTCATACTCTCATACTCCAACACCCCCCCGCAGTCTGAACTACCGTCGCAGCGGAGTTACAGACTGGACATGAAAAGAAGCACACACACGAGCCCCCCCACAGACGCAACTAGCCACCAATGATGTTGAGGCTGGAGCGAAAGTCGGTGAAGGTCGATGACGGGAGGCCCTTGGTGAAGATGTCGGCAAACTGGGAGGTGGTCGGGACGTGTAGGACCCGAACATCGCCGATGGCAACCCGATCACGGACAAAGTGTAGGTCGATCTCCACATGCTTGGTCCGTTGGTGCTGCACGGGGTTGGTGGAGAGGTACACCGCACTGACGTTGTCGCAGTAGACCAGCGTGCTCCGGGAGAGAGGGCTGTGGAGCTCGGCAAGGAGCTGTCGGAGCCAGGAGGCCTCAGCCACGCCGTTAGCGACAACTCGGTACTCCGCCTCGGCACTGGATCGGGAGACCACCGGCTGGCGCTTGGACGACCAGGACACCAGGTTGCCGCCCAGAAAGACAGCATAGCCGGAGGTAGAGCGCCGAGTGTCCGGACACCCGGCCCAGTCGGCGTCAGTGTAGACGACGAGCTCGGTGGAGGAAGACCGCTGAAGGAGTAAGCCGTAGTCGACAGTGCCGCAGAGGTAACGGAGGAGGCGCTTGAGCGCAGTGAGGTGAGGCTCTCGGGGATCATGCATGTGAAGGCATATCTGCTGCACTGCATAGGTGATGTCTGGCCTGGTGAAGGTGAGGTACTGAAGGGCACCTGCAAGACTCCGGTAAGCAGTGGGGTCTGCCACGGTGGTGCCCACGGCCTCTGACAGCTTGCCCTGTGTGTCAACTGGAGTAGAGCAGGGCTTGCAGTTAGTCATCCCAGCACGCTCCAGGATATCAAGAGTGTACTGCCGCTGGTGAAGGAGAAGGCCGGTGGGGCGAGGCTCAACAGTGACCCCGAGGAAGTGGTGGAGCACACCAAGATCCTTCATAGCAAACTCCTGCTGAAGAGAGGCGATGACACGGCTGAGTAAGGACGGGCTGGAGGCTGTGAGGACAATATCATCAACGTAGAGCAGCAGATAGGCAGTCTCAGCTCCATGGTGATAGATAAACAGGGACGTATCCGACTTGGCCTCCACAAACCCCAGTGTCAGCAGGAAAGCAGCAAACCGAGAGTACCACGCCCGGGGGCCTGCTTGAGGCCGTAGAGAGACTTGTTGAGCCGACAGACCATGTCCGGACGAGAAGAGTCAACAAACCCCGCTGGCTGGCTGCAGTAGACTATCTCGGTGAGAGTCCCGTGGAGAAAAGCATTCTTGACGTCCAGCTGATGCACAGGCCAAGAGCGACTGAGAGCCAGGGAGAGCATTGTGCGTACGGTGGCCGGCTTCACCACGGGGCTGAAAGTCTCATCATAATCGACTCCAGGGCGCTGAGTGAAACCCCGAAGAACCCAGCGAGCCTTGTACCTCTCAAGGGTACCATCAGCCCGCCGCTTGTGTGTCCAGATCCACTTGCCGGTGACGACGTTGGATCCGGGTGGACAGGGCACCAGATCCCATGTCTGGTTGACGAGGAGAGCCGCGTACTCCTCTTCCATCGCGCGTCGCCAATGAGGGTCCGACAAGGCGTCGCGAACGGAAGAGGGTACAGGAGAGATCTGCGGGTCGTCGGGCATCGTCGCGAGAGCCCGGGGCCGCAGGGTACCAGCCGCGTGACGCGTCACCATAGGGTGAACATGCCGCGGGTGTCGGTGAAGGAGTTGCGGGTGGTACACCGGCGACGCGACACGGGCAGCCTGAGGCGGCGGCGGCGGTGTAGGGGTCGCCGGCGGAGAAGGAGCCACCGGTGGTGCCGGAGGCAGCGTTGCCGCCGGCACACGGCGCTGGTAGACGTGCACCGGCTGGGCGAAACGCGCAGGAGGTGCGACAGGCGGCGTCCCCGGACCCGCTGCGGACGGAGGGGCAGGGGTAGCTCCGGAGGGCGACGCCTCCGGACCCGGGCAGGGCGCAGGGCCAGGGGCGTCACTGGTGGGCGGCGAGCGGGGGCACGGGCCCGGCGAGGGGCACGGGGAAGCAGTACCTGCAGGAGACAGCGGTAAAAGCGGCTGGACCACCGTGTCAGTGAGAAACAGAGAGAAGGGGTCAGGATCGGGGGTGGGAGATGGTGTGGTGGTGGTGGAGAAGGGAAGACAGACTCATCAAACACCACGTGGCGAGAGATGAGGACCCGACGGGAGGTGAGGTCAAAGCACCGGTACCCCTTGTGATCCGGGGAGTACCCAAGGAAGACACACAGAGCGGAACGGGGAGCCAGCTTGTGGGGAGCGGTGGCAGTGGTGTTAGGGTAACACGCACACCCGAAGACACGAAGGTGGTCATACCGAGGAGGGGTACCGAAGAGAGCGTGGTGTGGTGTGGGAGCCGGGCAGGCAGCGGAAGGAAGGCGGTTAAGGAGATAGGTGGAGGTGTGCAGACTCTCGGCCCAGAAGCGAGCAGGAAGTGACGCCTAGAGCAGAAGGGTGCGCATGGTGTCGTTCGTGGTGCGAATCATGCGCTCGGCCTTGCCGTTCTGGGAGGAGGTATACGGGCAAGACATGCGCAACTGGACACCGTGAGAGAGGAAGAAGGCACGGGAGGTGCCGTTATCGAACTCACGGCCATTGTCACACTGGACGGCCTTGATGGTAAGGCCGAACTGAGTAGACACCCAGGCGAAAAAGTGGAGAAGAGTGGTGAAGGTATCCGACTTTGCACGCAAGGGGAAAGTCCACGAATAATGCGAGAAATCGTCAACCACCACAAGATAGTATTTATACCCAGAAATGCTGATGACAGGAGATGTCCATAGGTCGCAGTGTACAAGATCAAACACATGAGTAGTGTGGTAAGTGGCACCCGAGTCGGCAATCCAGTCGGTACCGGCAGGCGGTGTCAGGGCCATGGTGCTGAAGGATCTGGCCAAGGCCGCTGGGTTCCAACCGACAGGCCTGGGCAAGGTGTCGGGAGGTGGCACCCACGAAGATGCGCCGGGAGGTGTAGCCCACGCAGACGGGGAGTAAAACCCCGGAGGAGCTCCAGTGAGCAAGGCCACTGGTGGGCGGGGCTCTCCACCTGGAGCCGGGAAGGGCCACATGGAGATGCGCCCCAACCACGGGTTGTGGAAAGAGGGCCAGGCTGCACCCCGTGGAGTCGCGGGCGACTGGTGGCTCCCTAGAGGAGCCGGTGTGTGGTGGCCCCCGCGGCCCCCACGCCCCCCTCCGCGGCGACGGCGGCCGCCACGGCCCCCCCACCCCCGCCCGGCCCGGGGGGAGGAGAACCAAGAAGCGACGACGGCGGTGGAGCGAACAAACGCGCCGGAGGAGTAGCGGCCAGGGCAGTCGAGGAAGACGAGGACCCTGGCGCGGAGGTGGACCCTGGCTGGACGCCCTGAGTGAGCTCCTCCATGACAAAGTCGTCACGGACCTGCAGGAAGGAGGGAAAGGGCCTCTGTCGGGTGATCCACGTCCGGAGGTGGGCGTAGCGGTCACTGAGCCCGCGGAGGACATTGAGGACCAGAATGCGGTCTTCCACGGGCCAGCCAAGGTCGCCGAGGGAGTCCGCCATGCTCTTCATGCGCCGGCAGAAATCGCCAACGGAGAGGTCACCCTGAACGAAGGTGCGGAAGCTCGCATCGAGACGCAGGGCCCGGGCTTCGGCATTGCCCAGAAACTGGCCCTCGAGCGCAAGCCAGGCCCGGCGAGCGTCAGCAGAGTTGCGGACGAGGTCGTGGAGGTCCAGGGAGATCGTCCCGATGATCCAGGAGAGGACGACGCTGTCAAGGCGTAGCCACGATGGGGTCTGGACCGCGACCGAGGCGTCGACTAGGACGTGGTCGTCGAGGGCGTAGCGGCGGAGGGTGCGGAGAACCAGGTCCCTCCAGCGGGCGTAAGAGGGCGACTCAGGCTCGAGGACGACCGGGACGAGGAGTCGGATGTTCTGGACACCCCCGGCCTGGTAGTGGAGCTGAGCCACGTGCGGGTCGGCCGGGTCGTGCCAGATGACCGTGGTGCGAGACGCGCGGTGACCCGTCGAGCCTGAGGAGGTGGCCGCGGTGTCGTAGGATGTAGGGAGGACGAGGAGCTGCTCCGCCTCAGCGATCTGGCGGGCCAGGGCATCAGCCGCGTCGCGCTCGCGCTCCAAAGCGAGGGCGGCCGCCCGCACCCGGGCCTGGCTGTCCGCAGCAGCAGCCCGTGCAGCCACGAGAGCGGTGGCGAGAGCGGAGTTGGCCCCTGCCGTCTGGAGAGGGGCAGGGGGCGGCAGAGGAGGGGGAGCGGGGAAGAAGAAAGGCTCCAGGGTCTCCCCCGCGCCCCCAGCGGCAGCGGCGTGGCTGCCTGCGCCCGCGCCCGCCCCTGCAGCAGCGGCGGCGGCGGCAGTGGGCAGGCTGCCCATGTCCGCGCCCGCGGCGGCGGGGCCGCCTGCGCCCGCACCCGTAGCGGCGGGGCCGCCTGCGCCCGCGCCCGCAGCGGCGGCTGGGCCACCCACGCCCGCGCCGGCACCCGCGCCCACGCCCGCAGCGACAGCGGCGGCGGCCGGGCCATCCGCGTCCGCGGCAAGGGGGCCGGCGCCCGCGCGCTGGGCCCACGACGGGTAGGGAAGGGAGGGGAAAACGTGGAAGTAGGTTGGGGAGGGAGGGGGAGGGGGAGGGCGGCCAGCCATGGCGGCGGCAAGAGGCCGGCCGGCGGCGCCTGGCGGCTGGTTGGGGAAGGGGAGGGAGGAAAGCCTAGTCTGATACCATGCTAGAATAGTGTGGAAGTATCATTAGGCTAACCCTAGAAGGGTAGCAATGTATATTAGTCATACATGGGCCTCATGGGCCTAATACACTCATACTCTCATACTCCAACACTAGGCATTGGATTTTGTGAGCCTAGGGTGGAGATTGCTGTCTGGCATGCTCTAATTTATTAATTATTTGTCACATTCTATCGTCTCCTTTTATTTTATGAAATTCTTTAGTGAAATGCATGTTCTCAGTCCTACTTATACCTCGGTCGCAAGCAGTTTACCATTTTGCTACATAATATATTAAGAAATTCAATAATCTGAAACTACTGATCTTTGAGTTTGAGATGATTACTATTTAAGCTTTTGTTTCTTCCTGTCGTTGTTCACAGCATTTACTGTTTGTGATTCCATGCATCAGGTAAATCTAACATATACCATCTTCCATGGATCAAGAGATTAAAAGAAAACTCAAATGAGTGCATTACTGTTTGTTTGGTATATAATGATGATACTGGAATAACCAAACTCAATGCGTTCATCTTCTACATTGCTTATCCTTGAGATGTTTTTGAAGGTATATTCTCTGTTGATGCATCAGGAGCGTGTGTTCAGGCATATGCCTGCTGCTTCCACTCAAATGCTTGTAATGCCATAGCAATGAACTGAGAGTTTGTGCTCCTCTGCAAGCAACTGCAGTTTCTACCGCAACAGCATCCAACGAGAATGAAATCTAGAGCTCCAGTGATACTACAATAGTATTACTACTGTAGTAACAGCATTATTACTAGCATAATCTAAATGTGAAAAATGTAGTATACAGTTCCATAAAAGGCCTTTGAAATTCAGCTGAAAGAATGCATGAGTATGGCTCCAAGGTGGCCAGTACACAACATCGTGGAGAGTTCATAACAACTATTTATCCCGATCAATCAACAGCTCTACAGAAAATTCAATCTTATAGTACAAGCTTGGTCATCTTGGCCACCAGTTCTACACAATTTTCTGGTAAACTATCCTACTCTTTCTTTCGTTTGAACATCCTAGCCAGATAAAGAATAAATGACACCAGCCACTGCCAGAAAACAACAAGGTAGTTTGCCTTCTTTGGTTTCACTTCAGGTCTTGGTCCAAAGAGACCTTTGTAGAGCTCCTTCTGCTTCTGGTACAAAGCCTTGTCTTGTTCTGCGAGCAAACGAAGCTCCCGAAGGATCTCCTTGTCTTCTGGGGAGTACTTCTTCGCTTTCAGGAAATCTTCCCTCGCTGATTCTGTCTGGCCAAGTTCAGATTTAGCTTTTCCTCGCCTGAACAGTGCTTTCACATTACTTTCATCTTCTGACAAAACCTGAAGAATATGGTTACAAAAAAGATCATCCATCAAATAGTAATTTTTTCCTTTTTTTCAGACAAAGCAGGGTAATTTTATATTAGGACCATGGGATTGTTCAATTCATCAAACATCATGAGACCAACACCTTTTTGAAAAAGGGCTGAAAATGTGCAAATCAGCTGTTTGATAACTGTAATGCAGAATCTTGCATGTTGATATCTGAATTCATCTTGGCCATGTGAGCCTAGTTGCTACAGGTTTTTTTAACATCATTTAAAAAATTGTCATGCTTTTATTGTCTGAACATACAATCATGTATAGTTTTTGCAAAGGTCTATGTAAAATCTTATACTGCAAAAATGTACTCATGAATGCAAATCGTGAGTTGAAGACTGAATGTATTCATGGGCATGGTAGAGTAACATACAATGCTGCACTGCGCAATAGCTTCATCAAATCTCTTCAGTTTGATCAGGCATGCAGCCATATTGAGATGGCATGGATTTTTCACAGCCAAGGCCATGTCTCTGTACTTTCCAAATAATTGAAACATGAAATCATCTCCCATGTATGCAATCGCCTGTAAAAGAGAACAGGTCAACTGAAATCAGAGTATGCTGATAACTTTAATCATGTCAAAAGTATAGATGCCACTAACCATTTCATATTGCTGCATGGCCTCCTCAAGCTTCTTTTCTTTGAAATATGCATTGCCCTCAATCTTTCTCCTGTCTGCAGCTGCAACCCTCTCTTCAACTGTCATGTCACTTCGGGCTTTACCCTGATTCACAGTTTATCATGATTTGGAAGTTCCCAACTTGAGAAAAGTAAGTAATGCTAACCGATATGAATAATCTCATCCTACTCTTCAAAATAATAATGATTGAAGTGTTATGTGGGCTGGAGGCAGTAGAACTTTGTTTGCCTACCTCTTTAACATCATCGAATCCAATAAGTTCAACTTCATAAACAAGGTCTGCCATTGGAGGGACATTTGGGAAAGAAAAGCTTCCTTCTTTGCCATAGCCTAGCTCCCAACCAACATGCAACAATGCACGCTCCCCGTTTTTCATGCTGCCAACACCAATGCCTAAACCAGACATTTGTTTTTTCTCTGTTGACGGAGGAGAAAGCTTTAGAAAGTTACCCCATAGGCAATTATCACTGATAAACACTGTTGTACTATTGAGGTTGCCCATATGATTCTAAGATAGTTACCAAGTAACTGTAGGTTTACTGGCAATGCAACATAAAAAGGGTGCAAATGAGAACTAACTATGCACATTTCACTCTTTCATCTTACAACATATTAAACCATTAGTAGCAGGCAAAGTAAGTTGTTTGAGTATACAGAATAGTCACTAAGAAGTAAGAACCATCATCATTGTACTAGAAAACCATAATAGCATGCAAAGTAAGCTGTTTGGATTTATGAAATTGATGGGTGAAATGCATGAAGCAGAGCAAAATTGAGTATAAAATAAGTGAAGTGATTGTTGCGGCACCTTTTCCAAGTACTAGTTCAATTGGATGTTGTTCTTGCCAGGTATCCTCAAATTTATGCGATGATCCTTGAACCCATGCTCTATAGTGCACTGCAACACCCAGTTTAGAAAAGAAAACAAATAATTCACTGGTGTTCTCATGTGTGCTAAATCAAAATCCATGTGCATGCTTCCACCCAATAGTAAAAGGACAAATAAATTAGCGTGTGGCGACTGAATTAGGCCGCTTTGGACAAAACAGGAACTAATCTGAAGTTTTGAAATTTGACATAATCATTAGACCAACAAAATCAATAGGTGTTGTTGTATCAGTACTCCCCGAACGAGAAAAGAGACGTGGGTCACTTTGGGTAAATAGAAAAATTATGAAACCTGATGTTTGAAATTTGACATCAGCATTAGGGTTAGAAACTGAATAGGTACCGGCAAAAGATACTGGCACTCAATGAATGCAAAAGAGTAACAGGAAGGTGTAAACACTATAAACCTCCACAAGTTTACATGCCAAGGTAGTTTCTGTCTTTTGGTGAGAAAGCAGCCTAAGACCAGATATAAAAGAGAATTTGTTTAGATAGGTTATTTGCACGCAGTGTGAACAACACCATAAGCATCTCATGACCATGATCACTCAGACAAAACACATTCAGGATATCATTATTATAGAATAAGAAACAGGGCAGGCACAACATATTAGCATATATCCCAAAATTCGACATCCGGAGCATGAGCATATGGACCGAACCACTTCCGCCATACTCACCAAAGCACGTCGCGAACTTCAGGGGCTTCCTGCCATGGCCTTCTTTGATGACTTGCTTCTTAACCTTGTCATGAAGCACCTCCATGTCAGAGGAAACCGCGGGTGGGGCGCTGCCATCCTGGGGAGGTTCAGAATGCACGAAAGAAGCCTCTTCCACTGTAATCTCGTTATCACTGGAGCCTGAGAATCAGAAAGCAGCAGAAGTCAGGAACCAGGGACTCTCCGTCTTGACACAGATCCCGAATTTTATCGTCGAGCCACACTGGAAGTCTGCAATTCAGGGAAAAGCGCAGTGCTAGTGCGGCAGCGGTGGACTCCAAATTGCCAAGCCGCGGGTGGGATCCGAAACTGCCTCGCTGTAAAGTGCTAGCGCCCCCAACTTGCTCTGATCTCCCAAATGGCCAGCCAAATTCCCAACAGAAAGTAAGAACAATTCAACAACACCCGATTCACTGGGCACCAGCAGCCACGCGTGGGTGCGAGGGGTGGTGGTCCCCGCGTGCGAGGAGGGGACTCACCAGCGGCGGGATCCGCAGACGGCGCCGCGTCTTCTTCGACGACAGCCATGGGTTGCGGTTGCGGTTGCGGGTGGGCGGAGCGCGGACGGCCAGCGGCGGGTCGGGTTGTGAACTTGGGCGGGCCCCGCTCTGGAGCCGCTTCCCGCAGCAGCAGCAGCACGGAGCTGGGTGACCTGAGCTCCGTAGCGCTTCCTTGATAAGCTGCGGTTTTGGTTTGGGCTTCTGCTGTGCTGGACTATTCAATCAAGGAAGATGGGCCAAACGAGCCATTAATTTGAGTCTTATGGACCATCTCTTGTCTCTCGTTTGACCACGTCGCCTCGTGCTTTCGAGCCGTTGAAAAGCGAAAACTCCAACTACGTTTCCGGAGCCTTCGTCCCAAGCGCGGCCATCTTCAGTCACCCTCCGCGTTCGACCTCCCTGGCTAGGGCCTCTCCCCGCCGCTGCCCCGATCGTCGTGCTCATCACTTCTCCCTCTCCCCAGATCTCGCGCTCCTCGTGGAGGCGTGGAAGACAAGCGTTTGGGGCCAATGCTAGAAGCGCGCGGCGAGGCGGCGCTCGAGCGGTGGACCAATAGACAAGCCTTGTACCATGGCGCGCTTGAGCCCCCATGGTGTTTGATGCTTTGCGTGCCACTAGAGGCAAAGCGGCAATTGTAGAAAACATGCCAGGATTTCGCACCATCTGCAAAGCCTTGTTCACGCTATATCCATATAACAGGTACATAGCACAGACCATTCCTCTTTTATCTGTTGTTAGGTGAGTTTCTTCATAATCCATCTCCTTGCTGCAACGAATTGGTATGGATTTGTGGATAGAATGTCTTGGTGACTGGCTCCACAATATTATTGAACGGTCAACGGGCTCAAGCTTTTGCCTTTAATTGGCTGCAAAAAAGATCTATTGTTTAGAGCATGGCAGTGCGAGGAAGAAAGTTTCTACACTTTTAAATGCTGATGAAGTGGTAATAGATAAAAATGTAGAATTTAAAGTTTGTGTAAATGTCCTTTCAATCCTAAACTGAAGTAAGAATATAATCCCAGTACCACTTATCTAACATTTCAGTGAATAAGTAACACATATTGATAATCGATAATTTATGAGAGAGAGAGAATATGCACTAATTCTAGGTAACTATAACTCGAAAGTGAGTGTGTGAGAGAGAGACAAAGTTAGTAGCCCCTCTATGAAGTCAATGCTTGCTCAGCGTTGAAAATTGTTACGTGTGTTTGCTGAAAGGAATAATTTAAGATTATATCCATTGCTGACTTATTTCCTGCTTATTTTCTCTGCTAATAATGTAGCTCATCCTGGTAATTCTTACTTGCATGGTCGACATTGACAGACCAATTAGATACAATCATACAAAGTCTCATTTAATTTTGTTTCCTGAGTTTTAGCAGTACTCCAAACTAGGTTTGGGCTTAGAGGTGCTGCATTTACGGCTACTAATCCATTATCCGTATAGAGACCATATGAATATTCTTGCTGCTTTGCTGGGATGGAACCTCTAAGCTATTCATATGTTAGCATGCCTGAACAAAGAAATAAAAGACAGATTTGGAAGAGAATTGTTATGTAGCCAACACATGGACGGTGTTGTCCTTGTAACAGTATTTTGCAGCCCCTATGTGTATCTCTATGCACTGCCGATGGTACTGTCCATACAGTGCACATAGATTGAAATTTCTACTTATATATAGTAAGTGGGTACGTAGCAGTGACCTTAGATTTTAGATTATGCCATTACAGTATAAAATGATATTAAATATATAAAGATGTTCTTTGCCTCTTGACTACTAGACTGTAAAGCATTAAGAATTTATACCAAATTGATCTATGTAAGTATTACATTCAAATTTAATTACAGCTTAAATTTTAGATTGAATATTACTACTGCGATGTTAATTGCAGGCATGTTGAAGATTAGGACCAATGAGGCCAGGATGGAAGTGGCGAATACAACAATTAACAACAGCCCCACACCAATCAAGCAAACTGCTCCTCGCCCTCTTCATGGCCTATTGAAGTTTCGAGGTTATGGATAAAGTTATCGTTCAACAGCAAAACTGTAACACCCTAGGTGTTTGGCTTCCACTAATTGCATTTCATTTCATAAACATGTGCATCATCTATCTTATCATGTCTTTGTTACTGAAACATGCATATGCAACATTTTTCAAATTGTGTATGTTTCATACTTGAGTGTTGTGAATAGTAATGGTGTAACATGTGAATGCAACCTGAGTTTCTCATACCTTGAAACATGGCAACATGGTAGTAATATGACAAGTATAAAATAACCACAAGGTCATGAAACAGGTGAAACATGGAATTGAAACATATGAATGAATTGCTTGTTTTAATTGCTTTATCACATGTGATCTTTAGAAGTGGTATAACAATTTTGTAAAGTGGTTGATCATGGTCTATTACACCTTAACTACACTTAGGTTACTTGTTGGGACATTGTTCATGTAGATCAAAATGACCAAAATGCCCTCAAGTGGAGGTTTGACTTGAATTGACCCTTTGAGTGCCACTGTTTGACTGAGTCAAAAGACCAACTTAGAGACTTTGCATGGCTGTGCACTCTTTACCAAAATTGTAGCCAATTTATCAAGGAACAAAAGTCTCAATATGACCATCTCATGAAAATGGCTAGAACATGTTCAAACAAGGCCCACAAGTCAGATGTCCATGCTGATTTCACTGAAAAATTTGTCTAAGTCTTAAACTGTATTTTCAGTTGGATCAGGCCAACTTGGGCTTCATTTAACTGCTGATCCATGGCGAATTAGATGATGGTCCTTGAAAATAAATGGTAGGTGGATGGTAGGCCTACAATTTTCATGTACACTGTTTTTGCAAACGAGCAACGGATTAGTCAGGATAATGCGTTGAAGTCGCGCTATCAGGCTGATCAAATCGACTGAATGGCGTGCTATAGTGTTTCGACAGGTTCAGATTTTCACCGCCGCGTGGCGCCACCCGTCACCGATCGCCTGAGCGTGCAGGCCACGCGCCGCGGGCGCCCTGGCATGGCCAGCCGCGTCATGAAGCACCCCAGCGCCTGCCCGACCGAGTCGCCCGCTCCATTTCTCATCTCTCGCCTCCCACAGCGCGCAGCACCGAAGCCGTCCGCTATTGCCAGCTGGACCTTCGCCCTCGCCTAGCTCCCGCGTCCTGGCAAAAACGTGTCGCCCAGCTCACCCAAAGCCTCGCCATGTTTCCCTCTACCTCCTCCACCCCACCATCGTGCCAATTTCGCCTTGGTAAGGATGAAATCGCCGTTTTTCCCCACCACCGCCTTGTCGAACTTCGCCGGAGTTAGCGCTCCACGCGGCCAGCAGTCCTCGCGTCCTTGCCATCCCTCCTCTGTCTCGCGCTAGGTTCTAGGATTGCTGCCGAAGCTCGTAGGGTCGCCTTATCAGGCTGCGACGCCGTAGTGTCGTCGGAGCCGGCCGTGCCGTGGCCGAGCGCCGCCGTGGCCATCGCCACCCCCTCTAGCAACGTCAGTAGCTGCAATAAAGGGTTCCCCTAGGTCCGCTAGGGTGAGGCGAACACGTAGGCACCGTTGCCTTCGCCGGAGAAGCCATCGGTGGCGAGTTGCGTCATCGTCTTCCTCCGCTCCCCTGTCTGTCTCGCTGACGCGCGGGCCCCTCTCGTCAGTCACCGCGGCTGAGGCGGGAGCCCAGTGTGGGCCGCGCCGTGGTCTGGGCCGCGCCAGCGTTGCTCGTGGGCCGCCGTTTCCTTGGGCTGGCCCAGTAGCTGTGTAGGTTTTTCCATTTTGTTTTGTTTAATTGTTTTTCACAGTTTTGGGTATAGATTCAAAAATGTGTAACTCAAGTTTGGTAGATCCAAATGTGATGGTTCCAATTTTGTTAAGTTCCTGGTCATGTCTAGTATTTAATAAAAATATTATATGAGCACATGTTTTAGAAATTCTAGATAAATTAAATAGGACTTTGAAATGTGTTTTTGGATACATGCAAACTTGTTGGAATTTTATCTTGAGTTTCTGTGGTCCAAAAATTATGAAATTTTGTGGGTAATCTATTATTGCTTAGTAGAAGCTTTGGTTAAAATTTCAGAGCTAGTGCATGTATAGTTTTTGAGTTATAGAATTTCTTTTTATCAATGGATGGATCTTGTGTGAATTTTCATAATTTTTCTATAGATCTAGTATAGGTAAAATTTGGTGAGTAAGGTTGTTATGCTAGAATGATGCTAGGAAAAATGTGAAATCTGTTTCTTGACACTTTTCATTAGGGTTTCCTAATTATGCTAAAAATAGGCATGCCACCTGTTATTTTGGATACAGCAAGTTCTGCTTGCTCAATGGCTTTGAAATTTTTATGGTAGTCTATGTGAAGCATGAGATAGCTACTGTAATTTTTGCTTTACTATTTCTAAGTTGTGGTAATGTTCCTAGGTGTTAGGCCTTTAACTGAAGATGAGCATCTTTATCTTAGGTTATGCAAGTTAGGTAAGTGATCTTGTTCTTCAAGTTAAAGTAGATACCTGTTTTAAAGTGATTTGAATAGGGCTAGTCTTACTCGGTAAACGAGTGTCCAGTGATGCTTTCATAAACACTTACTGTAATTCATTCATCATGAGCATCATGTCATTCCTTATGCATCCATGATATTTATCTCGTGCATCGGCATGCAATAGGTGTACCGGAGGGAGTAACACTGCTAGAATTCGAGGAACCGAGCGAGCAGTAGCAGCCGACACAGAAGATTCAGGAGGAGCAGCCTTCAGGAGAAGTGCTAGACGAGGTTGCCGTTGAGTGCCCGGATCACCGTCCTTGCAACTTTGTGAAAGGCAAGCCCCGGAGCATATTAAGCCTCCTAATTTCCGAAATGCAGTTATAGTATTATTGTTACATATATATATTATTGCATTAAGTTTAGGTGTTGGATGCAAACAATTGCTGCATTGGTTACCCAATCCTTGTCTAGATATTGTTACCCTGAATCCTATGTAGCTCAGGCTCGTGTAGTGCTTAGCCCTGCTTAAACACGGTAGAAGTCGGGTGATTTCCTATCACCTGCGAGATATAGGAAGATACATATGGCACGGTTGGCTATATTTGCTATCGTGGAAAAGAACCAGTCTTAATTTGAAATGGAGACCGGGCGGAGGCTTGTCGGTTTGCAGTGACTCCGTTTGTGTCGATTAAGGACTGAATCTTGGAGCCTTTCCTGTTCATGTTGAACGCATGCCTCTCTCTTAGTTGGCCGGGTCTAGAGACCGACCACAAAGCCGAGTAGCTCACCTCAGGCCAGGAGTCGATAAGTATAAAGTACGCCTCGGAAGGGAGCCGTAGGTGTGAGTCCAAGGGCAGGTGATTTAAAAGTCCTGATTGTCCTGGTAGAAGGGTAATCCCTGAGAGTGCTGGCGCTGATCGAACCCGCGAATTTGGTTCCTGAGTTGTCCCAAAGGTGACCCACAGCTACCCTTGCTAAGTATGCCAGGGTGAGAGTTAGGATTACCCCCTCAGTTGAGTTGTAATTCGATTCGAGTTGCTGTCTCTCTCGGTTAGTGAGAACTTGACGGGCTTATCTCCAATGTAGATACACTAAATAACATAATGGTTTAGAAATGATGATATGATGATGACAACCTTATTATACCTGCTATGGTCATTATTATTTGCTCTTAATAAGTGAGTGCTCTAGTATAGGTGCTAATCTAGTGGACAGGTAAATGATGATAAACTTGATGCTAAGTTTAAATTGGTTACTATAATCATAAGCTCTTTTATGCAACTGTGTCAAGCTAGCCCACCTGAAAAGCCTTGCATGATCCTTGGTGTCTTTTATTTCTGGTTTTGACGGGTAAGTCTAGCTGAGTACCTTCTCGTACTCAGGGTTTATCTCCCACCTGTTGCAGATGACCAGTTCTACTTTGGTTGCTGCAAGTACTGCCTTCTCCTAGCTGGGGATGAAGACTAGACCGTTGGGCACGGTCTCTACTAGTTCTCGTACCTGATAATGCTTTTGTGGGACATGACTCAGACTTGGCAATGTATTTGAAAACTATGATATTTTGTATTAAACTATGTTGCTTCCGCACACTCAAACTTGGTTTGTAATATGTTATTTGAACTCTAATGGATGTAATCCGAATGCTACTTATGAAATGTTGTAACGGATGATGTGTTGTGTTGAATCACTACGATCTTGGTTTGTATGTCGAGAGTTGGTTGAAATCCTTCGTGATTTCTGGACTACCGGGATTATGGGAGCTTAAGTACAGGAATTTGATCGCTTCGGTGATTGTTTTTGTACTTACGTTCTTATAATTTGGTCGGTTCTATTACAGCTGGCATCAGAGCAAGATTTGACACTAAACATGTCATTTGTGTATTTAAAACAAAAGTATTTGTGAAAATCCTAAATTAAATACTAAGTATTGCCAGTGGTCATATCCCTTATGCCCAAATAAGGACTCTTAGGTGGCTTATTAAAGTACTAACTTTGGGATTCCTGCTTGTTTCTGTTTCGTCGTCCATACGGCGTGCTATTGTATGGATGCCATCCGCTTGGGTGGTAATGTATGGATCAAAATACCTCTACGCTCTGGTAAGTGGGAGTTGTGAGAGCATGACCGT
Source organism: Miscanthus floridulus (assembly GCF_019320115.1). Classification (NCBI taxonomy): domain Eukaryota; kingdom Viridiplantae; phylum Streptophyta; class Magnoliopsida; order Poales; family Poaceae; genus Miscanthus; species Miscanthus floridulus. The sequence goes on along the minus strand of NC_089589.1, from coordinate 14,040,066 downwards.
CCAACCGTCGGTCTAGGGGAGAGTAGTTGTGGTTGCTCGCACACTTACATGTTCAATCATGTATCTATGAGAGTACTTAAAAGTGGGTATCTCTGACGGGTAGCTGTGATACTAGAGTATATGCATCAGGGGATGCATGTATGAAAGTATTTAGTTTACTGCTTGTTTTCTATGCTTTTTGGGAAATTACTGGGCTGAAATGGAATTTTCTGCACGTACACTAACAACGTATCATTGTAGATCGACTAGCTACCGTATACGAGAGAACGTATGTATGCCACCGTATATTTCGCTAGCCTTTAAATTTTTCTAGGTTTGTGAGGACGTACGGATCGTGCATGCATCATGTTCAAGCATACATGGCATTTCTTGCATTATTCCCTCCCTTAAAATTTGATTGTCCCGACTAATTAAATTTCGTATCCCTTAAATGATTCTTCCCTTACGTTGCAACTTTTTGCTACAGATGGTGCGCATGAAACTCACTGCTCGCAAGTCCGCTGGAGGCAGGGTGCCTCGTCACCGTTTAGCTCCTCGTGAGCCCCGTCCTGAGCCTACTAAGGCGAAAAGGCTGAGGACAGAGCTGGCTCGGGTGACTGCTGAGAGGAATGCGGCTCAGCACCGTTTGGAGCAAGTAACACAGGAACGGGACCAAGAGACCCTTGAGGTTCAGAGGTTGACAGTTGCTCACCGCAACTGTGAACGCATGTTGATTCACGTGATGAACCAATGGAATGAAGCCTGGCACGAAGAGAATGTGTTGAGAGCGCGACAGGTGGAGTTAGAGCAGCAAGTGGCAGTTGCTGAAGAGTACAATGACCATCTTCATGAGGAGGTTCACCTGTTACACAATCAACTTCACCCTCTCCTGCCACCTGATGATGAGGATGAGATGGGCTCTGGTGTCATCATGGCTGAAGGTGATGATGACATGGAGGTCAATGGACCTGAGGACATTCCACCTGATGAGGAGGAAGATGAGGAGTTAGAGCCTGCTACTGATGAAGATGGAGGAGAGATCTTCGACACTGACTCTGAGGATGATGCGTAGTTTAGCTTACTACTTAGCTAATGCGCTAGAGCTAGTCTTTTGTTGATCCTCAGGCATGAACGAGTAGCTTTGTATCAAGTTAATCGTTGGGATGTAATATCGAACCCTATGTTACCCTTGATGTAAGTTGGAACCACTATGGCTGGGATGTAACCTATCGAACGTATTATGCTCCACGTATGTGAGCTTTTGATGAATTTCATCTTTGCGGTCTATGGATCTCGTGTTGGTTAAGTCATCGCATTTATATGTCGATTGATGCGCTTGATGAGTTGTGTGATTATGATGAATGATTGTGCCTCTGTTGATAATATAAATGCATTCTCTCCAATGGAATTAGTTTGGCATAATTATACAATTCATCTACAAAAGTTTCCACATCATCAGTGCTCATTGGCTATACCTTTTGCAGATGGCTTATAACCTTCATCACGGTCGTAGCATGGGAGATGAGGAACAACCACCTCCTCCACCGCCCACACCAGCTGAGCTAATGCAGACGGTCGTGGAAAGTCAGCACATGCTAGCTGAGGCTATGCACCAGATGGCTAACCGTGAGGATCGGCATGTCTGCCAGGGACCCGAGCCGAACCAGTACAGCAGCTTTAAGGACTTCATGGACACAAAGCCTCCTATCTTTCGTGAGGTAGAAGAACCATTACAAGCTGATGAATGGTTGAGCACGATAGAGCAAAGGTTTGGATTGCTCCGTTTGACAGAAGGCATGAAGGCTTCGTATGCAGGACACCAGCTCCAAGGCCTTGCAGGCATCTGGTGGACCCATCATAGGACCACCTTCCCTGCTAACGTTGAGATCATTTGGAACCAGTTCTAGGCAGCCTTCAGGGGACACTTTATCCCTCCTGGTCTCATGGCCATTAAGCATACCGAGTTTATAAAGCTAACCCAAGGCAACAAGAGTCTTAATGAATACCTCCAGGCATTCAACAACCTGGCGAGGTATGCTCCCGAGTTCGTCGATACTGACGCTAAGAGAATAGCTAGCTTCAAGAGGGGACTTTCCCCTAAACTGATGAAGTCTATGGGTAACTGCAAGTGTGTCACCTTCAATGAGTTTATCAGTGACACCCTAACCTAGGAGAATAATGACAAGATTTATGCTGCTTCCAAGAACCGTAAAAGAAACTGAGGCTGGTGCTTCTCAGTCTAAGGCTCCAATGGTATCCAAGACCCAGTACCATCCACCCAATGCTAATGTCCGGTACCGCCCACCTCAGAAGAAGAATCAAGCTAAAACTGGTTTCCGCAAGGGGTATACAATTTCCTTGCCAAAGAATACCTCCGGGCTGGGCAGCTCCAATGCCCCACCAGCTAACAGGCCATGCTGGAACTATAACCAGCCTAGTCACTGGGCAAATAAGTGTCCCTATCCTCCCAAGAATGCTCAAGGAAACGTCCGTCAAGGGCGTGTTCACTACACTACAGTGGAGGAAATTCCTGCTGGTGAAGTGGTCACCGCTGGTAAGTTCCTTATTAATGATCACCCTGCAGTTGTGCTCTTTGATTCGGGTGCTTCGCACTCCTTTATGAGTTCTACTTTTGCATCTGAGCATAATATGAATGTGATTACAATTGTCAAGGGTGGTTATTGTATTAGTGCTGCTAGAAATAATATCCTGACTAACCAAGTAGTTAAAGATGTAAAGATTGAGATTGGGGATCGAGAGTTCCTTACGGATCTTGTAGTTCTACCGGGGGTAGGAATCGATGTAATTCTAGGAATGAAGTGGATGAGCGGGAATGGAGTGTTGATCGATACATCAACCCGTGTGGTAATGTTGAGGGATCCTGTGGATAAGAAGGGTTTTCTAGTGCAGTTACCTCGTGATATCTCTATTCACAATACAACCAATGCTGCCCTAGCCATAGCCATTGAGGATCTACCGGTTGTCTGTGAGTTTCCAGATGTCTTCCCTGATGACTTGCTTGGATTACCTCCGGACCGTGATGTAGAATTCAAGATAGAACTCATTCCGGGTACGACTCCTATTTCTCGAAGGCCATATAGAATACCGCCCAATGAGTTGGCTGAGCTGAAGAGTCAGTTGAATGAGCTATTGAAGAAAGGTTTGATTCGTCCTAGTTCTTCTCCTTGAGGTTGTCCAGCTATATTTGTGAAGAAGAAGGACGAGTCTTTGCGCATGTGCGTGGATTATCGCCCCCTAAACGCTGTTACTATCAAGAACAAATACCCTCTTCCTCGCATCGATATTCTGTTTGATCAGCTCTCCAAAGCTAAGGTATTCTCCAAGATCGATTTGAGGTCTGGATACCATCAGATCAAAATTCATCCTGAAGATATACCAAAGACAGCTTTCTCTACTCGTTATGGCTTGTTCGAATACCTCGTCATGTCCTTTGGATTGACCAATGCTCCGGCACACTTTATGTACCTGATGAATTCGGTATTCATGCCAGAATTGGACAAATTTGTCGTCATGTTCATTGATGATATCCTGGTATATTCTCAGAATGAAGAAGAGCATGCTGAACATCTGAGAATTGTTTTAACTCGGTTGCGTGACAACCAGCTTTATGCTAAGTTCAGCAAGTGCAAATTCTGGTTGAACAAGATACCTTTTCTAGGTCATATGTAATCTGGTGATGGAATTTCGGTTGACCCTACTAAGGTGCAAGAAGTCCTTGAGTGGAAGGCACCTACTACGGTCACTGAAGTCCGAAGTTTCTTGGGTTTGGCTGGCTACTATCGTCGCTTTATCCTGGATTTCTCAAAAATCGCCAAGCCTATGACTCGACTACTTCAAAAGGATGAGAAGTTTGTGTGGACTCTGAAGTGTGAAGAGGCTTTCCACACTTTGCGGACCTTACTAACCTCTGCTCCTGTATTGGCACAACCTGACATCGAGAAGCCTTTTGATGTCTACTGTGATGCATGTGGCACCGGTTTGGGGTGTGTTCTTATGCAGGAGGGCCGGGTAATTGCTTATGCTTCGCGCCAGCTTTAAAAGCATGAAGTCAACTATCCTACCCATGACTTAGAGCTAGCTGCGGCTGTTCATGCCCTGAAGATTTGGAGACATTACTTGCTGGGTAATGTATGCAACATCTATACCGACCATAAAAGCCTCAAGTACATCTTTACTCAACCCGAGTTGAACATGCGTCAATGACGATGGTTAGAATTAATCAAAGACTACAACCTTCAAGTGCACTACCATCCTGGTAAGACAAATGTGGTTGCTGATGCCTTAAGCAGAAAGGCCCATTGCAATTCCTTGGTTAGTGAAGACTTTCATCTGGCACACCTCCTTCATCCTATAGTACTCCACAATATCACTGTGGATTGCTCTCTTAGAAGTCGAATTATCGAACTCCAGAAGACTAATGTGGGTGTGTTTCACATCAAGCGAAAGATGAAAGAGAAAGAAACCAAGCACTTTAGGGTCGATGATAAGGGAATTCTCTGGTTTAATGATAGGCTTGTGGTACCCAAAGACAAAGAACTTAGAAATCAAATTATGGCTGAAGCCCATTCTTCTAAATTGTCCATCCATCCTGGTAGCAGCAAAATGTATCAAGATCTCAAGCTGTATTATTGGTGGACCAAGATGAAGAAAGAAATCGCAGCCTACGTGGCAAGGTGCGATAACTGTTGCAGAGTCAAGGCTATTCACATAAGGCCCGGATTATTGCAGCCGCTCTCTATTCCTGGCTAGAAGTAGGAAGAAATTAGCATGGATTTTATTGTTGGATTACCCACTACCAAAAAGGGTTGTGATTCCATCTGGGTTATCATAGATCGTCTAACTAAATCCGCTCACTTTATTCTGGTCAAGTCTACCTATCACCCGCACAATTATGCTGAGATTTATTTTCAACAAGTGGTACGTCTCCATGGTGTCCTCAAATCCATTGTTTCAGATAGAGGACCACAATTCACGGCTCACTTTTGGGAGTGCTTACATCAGAATCTTGGTACTCATTTAATCCGTAGTTCTGCCTATCATCCGCAAACATCAGGACAGACTGAGCGTGTTAATCAAATTCTTGAAGACATGCTTAGGGCTTGTCTTATCTCTTGCAAAGGCTCTTGGGAGGACTGGTTACCTCTCGCTGAATTCTCTTATAACAACAGTTATCAAGAGAGTATCAAAATGGCTCCTTTTGAAGCTCTTTATGGCCACAAGTGTAGAACTCCTTTGAACTGGGTGGAACCCGGGGAAAGAAGATTCTATGGTATTGACTTTGTAAAAGAAGCTGAAGAGCAAGTCCAAACTATACAGAAGAATATGACTGCCGCACAGGCTAGACAAAAGAGCTATGCTGACAAGAGAAGAAAACCTATTGAGTTTGAAGTAGGTGATCATGTTTATTTGAAGGTATCCCCTATGAAAGGAGTAAAACGTTTTGGAATCAAAAGGAAGCTGGAGCCTCGATATGTTGGACCCTACCGCATTATCGAGAAAAGTGGAAGAGTAGCATATAAGCTCGATCTACCACGTGAGATGGGAGCTATATTATCGGTATTCCATGTGTCCTAGCTGAAGAAGTGTCTTCGTATTCCCGAGGAAAGAATAGCGATAAGAAAAGTCAACTTGAAATCCGATCTTTCTTATGAGGAAAAGCCCGTGCAAGTTCTAGATACTCAAGAAAGAGTGACTCGTACACAGTGGTTAAGTTATACAAGGTAGTTTGGAGTAATCATAGCGAACGAGATGCAACTTGGGAGCGGGAAGATTATTTAAAAGAAAATCATCCAACTTTCTATACTAAATGGTACGCTTTCCAAATCTCGGGACGAGATTTTTCTAAGGGGGGAGGGCTATAACACCCTAGGTGTTTGTCTTCCACTAATTGCATTTCATTTCATAAACATGTGCATCATCTATCTCATCATGCCTTTGTTACTGAAACATGCATATGCAACATTTTTCAAATTGTGTATGTTTCATACTTGAGTGTTGTGAATAGTAATGGTGTAACATGTGAATACAACCTGAGTTTCTCATACCTTGAAACATGGCAACATGGTAGTAATATGACAAGTATAAAATCAATGTTTTCCTAAATGGTAAACGGTACACGGTCGGCAAGGCCTCGTGTAGCGTTTAGACTGTGTACACGACGTGTACACGGTTTTACATGGATTACACGTTTTCGTATTATATTTGTAAAAATAACTATTTTGACATGTAAGTAATCATAAATCGATATATTCCTACTCCTACAACATAATAAAGAATACAAATCAGTGAATGACAGGTTAACAGCACACTCACAAACATGACAGGTTAACAACACAGTTCTCAGTTCTCAGATATGACAAATGAGTGAATGGCTAAATGGCACAATCACACTCACACATAGTTCTCAGTTCTCACATGCATAGCATCATAGACACATAGTCACACACACACACACACATAAACACGTAGTTCTCACAATAATACATCAACATCTAAAAGTTCTTAGGAATATCTGGTAAAGATAAATTAACTAAGTGATAGAATGGTTCATGAAAAGGCCTAAGGCCTCAAGCTCAATCATCATTTGCGGTGTCATGATCTTGCTCATAACCAGTTGTGACCACTTCTTCTTGATCAGACTCAAACTTGATTTCTTCCTCCTCATTTGGTAGCTCTTCAGGTTCAGATTGGACATCCTCTTCAATCTGTCTTGGGTGAGCCAACCTTGCGCTCCTACGTAGTTTTGTTACCTCCTCAGGCCCACATGTATCTACAATTTGCTGCCATGTTAGCCCTGTAATAGCATCAACATCAGAGTTGTCATCATCTCCACCATCAACCATCCACCCTTGGGCACAAGTTGCATTTGCTGCTACTAGAGGATCTACTTTATTGTTCTTTTTTGCCTTTGCCTTTTTCTTTGAATGAAGGTTATTGAAGCGAACGTAGACAAGTTGCTCAACTCTCTCACAAGTGAGCCTGTTTCTCTTCTTGGTATGAACCTACAAATTTTAGATTCACAAGTGCACTTAAGTATTAAATTGTTGGATAGAACAAAAATTATCGTAGTTCACAACTAATTAAGATTTGGAGACTTAGTGAATTACCCCATCAAAGCAACTCCAATTTATTTCACAGTCTGAGGAACTTGAAGTCAAAGAGAGAATCCTTATAGCCATCTTTTGTAGAGTTGGAACTTGTGTTCCATAATTTCCCCACCACTTGGCTGCACAAGTAATCAAGTATAACTGTTATAGTGTTAAACATGCAACCAGAAATTTAGATACAACATTTTAGATCTAAAATAAACTACAAACTTGCATACCTAGGAAGAAATTATAATCCTTACAGCCAGCCATTGCTATAGGTTTTGCAAAGTGGCCGGTTTGATATTTGAACTTGTGCAGATCTTCATTGAGGACTTGATTTTGCCTGTCATAATCACCATGATAAAAAGTTTCAACAGCTGTAAAGAACCCATCCATGACTTCCTCTTCTCCAAAGATGGAAGAATCATTGTAGCTATAATAGGGATTCAAGAAGTATGCAACTAAGTGCAAAGGACTATCCAACCTGCCCTTCATCTTCTCATCAATGATTTCTATGATATTGTTGTATAGATTGAGAGTCCCAGCCTTGTCAATATTCCCTAAGCCCACCATGATCTCTTTTTTAGCCTTAAGAATGTCTCCATAAAGAAAAGCCATTGATGGCTTCACATCCCCATCAACCATGCGAAGTACTTTGACCAATGGCTCAAATACTCTCAAACAAAGAGCAACACCAGCCCAAAAATTAGGTTTCACCAAAGTGGCTGTGGCCTGCACACCTTTTGGGGTCTTCTTGACATGACTGATTGTCTCCCATTCCTCACTTTGAGACATTGCCCTTAGCTCATTCTTCTTCTCATACAAGCTTTGTAAGGTGAGAAAAGAGGAAGCAAATCTGGTCACACCAGGCCTAATGATGTCTCTCTTTTTTGTGAATTTCCTCATCAAAGCCAATGTTTTATGGTGTGCATAGATAAAGATGGTCAGTGCCTTTGCTTGATCAATGATGGTCTTGAATCTTTTCAGTTTCCCAATGCCTTCAAGCATCAAATTGAGAGTATGTGTTGCACATGAGCTCCAAAATATATTGGGCCTCTTCACAGACAACAGGGCTTTCGCTGCCATGTTGTTGGAGGCATTATCTGTGACTACTTGCACCACCTTTTCAGCACCTATTTTCTCAATACAACTGTCCACATACTGAAAGATGAATTCTCCAGTATGGGACTCAGCTGAGGCCTCCTTTGATTCCAAAAAAGTTGTACCAATGCTGCAATTGACACACATATTCATTATGCTTCTCCTCTTCTGATCTGTCCATGCATCAGTCATAATGGAGCACCCATTTTTGGCCCATTCTTGCTCTTGTAGCTTCAGCAATTTCTTTGTGTCCTCCACTTCCTCATACAATAATTTCTCCCACAGCTCATGCTGATTTGGTTTCTGTCCACCAGGGCCAAAGCGTCCAGCAGCTTCTAGCAATTGGTCAAACTCTTCATTGTTGATGGCATGGAAAGGTATTCCTAAAATTTACAAGAATTCAAGGTTAGACATTAGAAACAAATAATTCAGCAAGGTTAGGACTCCAGAAATTTACAACATTTATTTCAGTAATGGAGCAAGGGACCAGTTTATTACCATGCACATACACCCATCTTGCAATATATCTCTTCAAGGCATGCATTCTCTCTTTCCATAATGCTTCAGTGCTTCTTTGTTGCCTCACCAGTTTTGTGTTGCTCAATGAGCTAGAATCCATAGGCAATGTAAACTTATCCATAGGTCCCAACTTGCGTTGTGTCGAGTCTCCAACATCATCAAGCCCTTCTCCATTGATGGTGGTATCTTCAACATCTGGACCATCATCAAGGATCACAACATCCCTGACATCTTGCTTCTCCTCCTGCCTTGCCTTCTTAGCTTGTTTCGAGTCATCAACAGCTTTCTTGCACTTGTCTATGGCCTCAGGCGGTGCCTTGAGGCAAGGTCTAACCTCACCACGAATCCCACCGACATGTTGCTTCAACCTATATATCCCCGCCCTCACAACAAGATCACAGAACTTGCACTTGATCACATTTAGGTTGTTAGGGTCCACCAGGACTCCATAGTCCCACCCAATGTCACCTGAGTTCCTCTTGAGGCTACTGTTGGGGTTTATGGAAGGAACAGATGCAGCTGAAGACATCCTGAAAACAGCATAGCACAAATTATAAATTATTAGTATAGGTGTACCCTGTACAGCACAGGGCACAAGAACATTCATGTAAACTGTAAAGTACAGAATAGAGCCATTGCCACAAAACAATAGGTGACAAGAAGCATCTAACTGCGTACTTGCTATATTCATATTTCAAACTTTCAGAATTAGGAACCTAAATGCCAGATCTAATAGCCTAAGTGCATAATAAAATAATAACACAGCCACATCTAACATAATTAAGTGATTTAATTTAACAAATGCATCTGGAACTGTAGCATACAAAGCAATTCTTGCAATCCCTTTCTCTATTCTTTAAACTTTTTTTCTAAACAAAAATCTCTATTCTTTACAAGAGCACACAGTATTTATTTCTGGAGAACAAAACAACACCTGCCTACTAGTACGCACATGCTAGAGCACAGCATATATGAGTTGATTTCTATAGAAAAGAATGGAACATTAGTACTAGTCTGCATCTACACACGCTGGAGCATATATGATATATCAATTGATTTTTGAAGAGGAGAAGGGAGCTCTAGTACTAGTAGTCTAGTATGCACTGCGCAGTATGTACATTCTGGAGCATAAATCAAAGAGAGTACATGGAGCACTTAACTTGTTTGTGCCGGAGATGCAGACGAGCTCAACCTGGAGTAGACAGCAGAGGCAGAGAGGAGCTCGACCTAGATGGAGAATGGGGTGGAGGAAGACTTGGAATGCAGCAACAGGGGCAGCCGCTGGAGCGGCGGCGATGGCCGAAGGAGCGACGGGCGCAGCAGCTGCGGCGGACGGTGTGTGTGCAGCCGTGCAGGGGATTTGGAAATTGTGGTGGCTGTGAAATGTTTTGGGGATAGAAAGGCCAAACCCTAACAGGTTGGCTTTTATAGTCGTCACAATTGACTGGGCCGATGCGCGCGAGACTAGGTCTAAAATTTTCGTTCTGCAGCCAAAATGTCTCCAATCGCCTAAACGTCCTCCTACTCGCTTCACCCGCCGTGTAGAACCGTGTTAGCTCCGAACCGTGTCGCCCGTGCAGTCCGTGTAGGACCGTTTTTGACCGTTTACACGAACTGACCATGTACCATATTGTTTATGGCCTAAACTGCATGCAAAGCTGCTGAGTAACGTGTACACGGCAAGTAATCGGCCTACACGGCCGTGTAGGCGAACACTGTATAAAATAACCACAAGGTCATGAAACAGGTGAAACATGGAATTGAAACATATGAATGAATTGCTTGTTTTAATTGCTTTATCACATGTGATCTTTAGAAGTGGTATAACAATTTTGTAAACTGGTTGATCATGGTCTATTACACCTTAACTATACTTAGGTTACTTGTTGGGACATTGTTCATGTAGATCGAAATGACCAAAATGCCCTCAAGTGGAGGTTTGACTTGAATTGACCCTTTGAGTGCCACTGTTTGACTGAGTCAAAAGACTAACTTAGAAACTTTGCATGGCTGTGCACTCTTTACCAAAATTGTAGCCAATTTATCAAGGAACAAAAGTGTCAATATGACCATCTCATGAAAATGGCTAGAACATGTTCAAACAAGGCCCACAAGTCAGATGTCCATGCTGATTTCACTGAAAAATTTGTCTAAGTCTTAAACTGCATTTTCAGTTGGATCAGGCCAACTTGGGCTTCATTTAACTGCTGATCCATGGCAAATTAGATGATGGTCCTTGAAAATAAATGGTAGGTGGATGGTAGGCCTACAATTTTCATGTACACTGTTTTTGCAAACGAGCAACGGATTAGTCAGGATAATGCGTTGAAGTTGCGCTGTCAGGCTGATCAAATCGACTGAATGGCGTGCTACAGTGTTTCGACAGGTTCAGATTTTCACCGCCGTGTGGCGCCACCCATCGCCGATCGCATGAGCGCGTAGGCCACGCGCCGTGGGTGCCCTGGCACGGCCAGCCGTGTCATGAAGCACCCCAGCGCCTGCCCGACCGAGTCGCCTGCTCCATTTCTCATCTCTCGCCTCCCACAGCGCACAGCACCGAAGCCGTCCGCCATTGCTAGCCGGACCTTCGCCCTCGCCTAGCTCCCGTGTCCTGGCAAAAACATGTCGCCCAGCTCACCCAGAGCCTCGCCGTGTTTCCCTCTACCTCCTCCACCCCACCGTCGTGCCAATTTCACCTTGGTAAGGATGAAATCGCCGTTTTCCCCACCACCGCCTTGTCGGACCTCACCGGAGTTTGCACTCCACGCGGCCAGCGGTCCTCGTGTCCTTGCCATCCCTCCTCTATCTCACACTCGGTTCTAGGATTGCTGCTGAAGCTCGTAGGGTCGCCTTATCGGGCTGCGACGCCGTAGCGTCGTCGGAGCCGGCCGTGCCGTGGCCGAGGGCCGCCGTGGCCATCGCCACCCCCTCTAGCAGCATTAGTAGCTGCAATAAAGGGTTCCCCTAGGTCCGCTAGGGTGAGGCGAACACGTAGGCACCGTTGCCTTCGCCGGAGAAGCCACCGGCGGCGAGTTGCGCCGTCGTCTTCCTCCGCTCCCCTGTCTGTCTCGCTGACGCGCGGGCCCCTCTCGTCAGTCACCGCGGGCGGGAGCCCAGCGTGGGCTGTGCCGTGTTCTGGGCCGCGCCAGCGTTGCTCGCGGGCCGCCGTTTCCTTGGACTGGCCCAGTAGCTGTGTAGGTTTTTCCATTTTGTTTTGTTTAATTGTTTTTCACAGTTTTGGGTATAGATTCAAAAATGTGTAACTCAAGTTTGGTAGATCCAAATGTGATGGTTCCAATTTTGTTAAGTTCCTGGTCATGTCTAGTATTTAATAAAAATATTATGTGAGCACATGTTTTAGAAATTCTGGATAAATTAAATAGGACTTTGAAATGTGTTTTTGGATACATGCAAACTTGTTGGAATTTTATCTTGAGTTTCTGTGGTCCAAAAATCATGAAATTTTGTGGGTAATCTATTATTGGTTAGGAGAAGCTCTGGTTAAAATTTCAGAGCTAGTGCATGTATAGTTTTTGAGTTATAGAATTTTTTTTATCAATGGATGGATCTTGTGTGAATTTTCATAATTTTTCTATAGATCCAGTATAGGTAAAATTTGGTGAGTAAGGTTCTTATGCTAGAATGATGCTAGGAAAAATGTGAAATCTGTTGCTTGACACTTTTCATTAGGGTTTCCTAATTATGCTAAAAATAGGCATGCCACCTGTTATTTTGGATACAGCAAGTTCTGCTTGCTCAATGGCTTTGAAATTTTTATGGTAGTCTATGTGAAGCATGAGATAGCTACTATAATTTTTGTAGATTTTTATGAATAGTTTTACTATATATTGCTTTAATCACCTAATTAACTAAATAAATTTGAAAAGGACATTAAATAATTTATTTAGAAGTTAGCATTATACTTTCTAGTGTTCCTCTGGTATGTGCAACAAGTTGGTAAACTTGGCTTGGTCAAATTATACTTTTGCATCATCATTAAATAATTAAGCTAGTAACCCTGTTATTTCTGGAACAGATTCTAGGTTTACTGGAAATTGATTTGGTTAACATAAGAATCGTGCTTTGCTGTTTACCATTGATTTGTAGAAAATTTCATAAGCTTTCCAGAATGTCCTCATGCAAGTCATTTGGATTTGTAGAGCTCTGGTTGTGATTGAATTAAGGGACTACTTGTATACATATGAAACTTTAAATGTTAAATTATGTATACCTTTACTATTTCTAAGTTGTGGTAATGTTCCTAGGTGTTAGGCCTTTAACTGAAGATGAGCATCTTTATCTTAGGTTATGCAAGTTAGGTAAGTGATCTTGTTCTTCAAGTTAAAGTAGATACCTGTTTTAAAGTGATTTGAATAGGGCTAGTCTTACTCGGTAAACGAGTGTCCAGTGATACTTTCGTAAACACTTACTGTAATTCATTCATCATGAGCATCATGTCATTCCTTATGCATCCATGATATTTATCTCATGCATCGGCATGCAATAGGTATACCGGAGGGAGTAACACTGCTGGAATTCGAGGAACCAAGCGAGCAGCAGCAGCCGACACCGAAGATTCAGGAGGAGCAGCCTTCAGGAGAAGTGCCAGACGAGGTCGCCGTTGAGTGCCTGGATCACCGTCCTTGCAACTTTGTAAAAGGCAAGCCCTAGAGCATATTAAGCCTCCTAATTTCCGAAATGCAGTTACAGTATTATTGTTACATATATATATTATTGCATTAAGTTTAGGTGTTGGATGCAAACAATTGCTGCATTGGTTACCCAATCCTTGTCTAGATATTGTTACCCTGAATCCTATGTAGCTCAAGCTCGTGTAGTGCTTAGCCCTGCTTAAACACGATAGAAGTCGGGTGATTTCCTGTCACCTGCGAGATATAGAAAGATACATATGGCACGGTTGGCTATATTTGCTATCGTGGAAAAGAACCAGTCTTAATTTGAAATGGATACCGGGCGGAGGCTTGCCGGTTTGCAGTGACTCCGTCTGTGTCGATTAAGGACTGAATCTTGGAGCCTTTCCTGTTCATGTTGAACGCATGCCTCTCTCTTAGTTGGCCGGGTCTGGAGACCGACCACGAAGCCGAGTAGCTCACCTCAGGCCGGGAGTCGATAAGTATAAAGTACGCCTCGGAAGGGAGCCGTAGGCGTGAGTCCAAGGGCAGGTGATTTAAAAGTCCTGATCGTCCTGGCAGAAGGGTAATCCCTGAGAGTGCTGGCGCTGATCGAACCCGCGAATTTGGTTCCTGAGTTGTCCCAAAGGTGACCCACGACTACCCTTGCTAAGTATGCCAGGGTGAGAGTTAGGAATACCCCCTCAGCTGAGTTGTAATTCGATTCGAGTCGCCGTCTCTCCCGGTTAGTGAGAACTTGACGGGCTTATCTCCAATGTAGATACACTAAATAACATAATGGTTCAGAAATGATGATATAATGATGACAGCCTTATTATACCTGCTATGGTTAATATTGTTTGCTCTTAATAAGTGAGTGCTCTAGTACAGGTGCTAATGTAGTGGATAGGTAAATGATGATAAGCTTGAAGCTAAGTTTAAATTGGTTACTATAATCATAAGCTCTTTTATGCAACTGTGTCAAGCTAGCCCACCTGAAAAGCCTTGCATGATCCTTGGTGTCTTTTATTTCTGGTTTTGATGGGTAAGTCTAGCTGAGTACCTTCTTGTACTCAGGGTTTATCTCTCACCTGTTGCAGATGACCAGTTCTACTTTGGTTGCTGCAAGTACTGCCTTCTCCCAGCTGGGGATGAAGACTAGACCATTGGGCACGGTCTCTACTAGTTCTCGTACCTGATAATGCTTTTGTGGGACATGACTCAGACTTGGCAATGTATTTGAAAACTATGATGTTTTGTATTAAATTATGTTGCTTCCGCACACTCAAACTTGGTTTGTAATATGTTATTTGAACTCTGATGGATGTAATCCGAATGCTACTTATGAAATGTTGTAACGGATGATGTATTGTGTTGAATCACTATGATCTTGGTTTGTATGTCGAGAGTTGGTTGAAATTCTTCGTGATTTCCGGACTACCGGGATTATGGGAGCTTAAGTACAGGAATTTGATCGCTTCGGTGATTGTTTTTGTACTTACGTTCTTATAATTTGGTCGGTTCTGTTACAAAAACTCCACAAGCTTCAATAGCTGAAGATGTCCTTTGGTATGGTAGCCACCCAAAACCATAGTGACTCTCAACTGGGTTTCTAGCAGAGATTTTGTGCTGTAAGGTGCCACAACATGGAGTAGAAATTTGCAAAAAAGCCTATTATTCTTTCTCCCCGACGGACTTCAAGAAATACGGGAACTATCTCTACTTAGTATGTTCATTTTTTTTGTTTTTAGCTCTTTTTTTGAAATTTTTTTATAAATACGCCCCTAACGGTATCCTTTCAAAAAATAGACCCTAACCTCGGCGCTGTGACAATTGGCACCGAGCTCCAGGGTCATGTTCTGCGTGTTGTTGACGTGGCTACCTACGTGGCGCGAATGTGTCCTGAGCTTGGCCCCGTAGATCTTGGCGCCAATTGCTACGACACCGAGCTATGGAAATTGATAAATTTAAATTTTTACCATGACTTGGATATTGAGAAATGGGGCTAACTCTAGAGTTTTTATAGTGACTTGTTGTTTGATCACTTAAAACAATCTAGAAATACTTAAGATAAAAAATTTGTCTGACCAAATGGAACTACAGCACGTCCAGGCGGCATAGTGTAGAGCTCGACTCCTAAAGCACGGCCGGATGATGCACGGCACGGCTCCATGCTTTTGTTGCATTGCTATCCGGAGTAGTAGTACGCACTTTGTGCATGCAACGAACCGTACACATGTGCAGGCATGCAAGCACAGACGCAATACACCTCACCTATAAGCACGTCATGACCTATAAGCACGTGGAAATATGGCTAAGTCTAGAATTTATGACCATGGCTAAGTCTGGTTTTTTACCGTGGCTAAGTCCAAACTTAACGAGACTTATTTTATTGTCATCTCCTCAGAGAGTATTCAAACTCGTAGTACAATATCAAATTGAGTTGCTATACAAATTTGAAAAATAAAATATCGCAAACATGTCAATTCACTGCCGGCGATCAGGGAATTAGAAAGATTTGGAGGGGCCAAAACATCACTGTATTCAAACTTGTGGTCACTATACGGCCATGTTAAAGACTGATTTATATTTAGGTTAAAAACAAAGTTTGTTGTACTCAACTCAAACTACAACTTCTATTAAAGGTCAAACTTCGTATCTAGAAAAGAAACTATAGTTTTACCCAGGTCAAAACAACATCATGAAAAAAGGAGTTAACTATTGATCCAACACTTAGAAGCATTTTTAGGCTAGTTCGTGGACATAAACCTTAGATCATTTTTTATCTTATGTATTACTAGACTGTTTTAAGTGATCATACAGCAAGTCACTGTAAAAACTTTAGAGTTAGTCATATTTCTCAATATCCAAGTCATGGTAAAAATTCAAATTTAGCAATTTTCATAGCTCGGCGCCGTAGTAATTGGTGCCGAGATCTATGGAGCCGAGCTTGGCGCCAAGATCCACGACACCGAGCTCAAGACACATTCATGCCACAAAGGTAGCCACGTCAACGACACGCAGAAAATGACCCTGGACCTCGGCGACGTGTATGCTCGACGCCAATTGTCACGGTGCCGAGGTGAGGGTCTATTTTTTAAAAGGATACCATTAGGGGTGTATTTGTGAAAATCTTTCAAAAAAAGGGCTAAAAACAAAAACGTCGGTCAGTATGTGCAGTGTGTGTTATGGGTCATTTACTCGTTAGTTTTGAAAGTCAAGTTGTCTGCATTCAGTGAAGAGATTCTGATAGTAGTTCCTCTGATCTGTATGTGCACGTACTATTTTCAAGTCTGTAACAGCTGTTGTCACAATAATAGTTCAATTCATGAACCCAATGTTTGGTCCTATCAAGCTTTGTAACTTCTCCATGTGAGTAACACCTGAGATCTCAAAAAGCAATACCTAACAGGCTAGTCTATTTTCAACATCCTTTCAGTACGATTGATTGTTTTCTTCTTAGAGAATCTCAATGTTAATGTGAGTCATTTTTTCACAATTGCAATCATGAAACTGAGAGACCAAATTTCATCAGCCAAGTGGCACATGATAAGCATATCGTTTGCTTGGCAACTATCGTAAAAATGAATATGATCATATCTAAGAGTTACTTAACTCTTTACAACATGTAGCTGACCATAATCTTTTGGCTTTACCTTGAACCACCGGGCCATTGAAGCACATGAATTTATGTGAAATTTTAGCCACTTAATAATTGCGAATGACTGGTATCCCTGTGCAAATGGAATTTGACATTTTCTATTTTATTAAATACAACGGAATAAATATGAGCCCAAACAAATGTCAATACCCCATATGCCCATCTGCAGAATAAACGATTCATCATCCACAGGCTGGGACTCTTTGCTGCGCCTGTGTTTCTAGTTAATTTGAAACGAGCCATCAGACGGGCGTAAGTGAAAATAGCTACCTTGTGCCGTTAGTGTTCTAAAAGTTATTGTCGATATATAAACCATGTGTAGTACAACACTTTAGAACATGTAGATCCATTTGTTATGAATATTTAGATAAAGTTCTTCTGGGTGTTGGGAATGTTAGATTGATCTCCCAGCCAATAAGCCCAACGGCCTATTGGGCCTTGGTCACGCGCCCTGATCGGGGGCGCCCAACCCTATATGGTTGGTGGCCCCCCGTCGCACTACGCTATATAAAGAGGTGGGGGCCGGCGGCTCGAGGTACGAGGTTTACCATGAGCCGCAAACCCCACCGACAAACCCTAGACCGATCTAAGAGGGCGCGCAGCCAGCGACGGGAAGCTCCACTGACTTCGCCATCATCACTGCTACGCCATCCGTCTGCACTGCATCGACGTCCGTGCCACCTCTACTCCACCCATCGCTGCCCGTGTGCTGCCTCCATCACCGAAGCTGAGATGGCCGGCTCTACGACTCCCTTCGAGGGCTCAGGTTCAACACCAACACTTCTCTCTTTATCTCTCCGATCTTTCTCCTCTGTTCATCCCGTATTCAAAGGAACGAACCCAAGATCTACTGCTAGAGATCCTAACTGTTCTTAACAATTCGGGTGAGCGCGCCGCCGTCGAGTGGCCTGGCCGCGGCACCCCCCTTTGGCCGGATCCCGGCGAGCCGTGCCCCCGGCCGGCTTTCTTTCCCCGTGCGTAGAGGCGGCGCGGTCCCATTCCCGCACCATGGTGGTGACGATGGCGGGGAGAGGACCTGGGTAGGATCCCTTCCCCTCCATCCTTTCTCTGTTCATGCTAGGGTTGGGGTTTTGATTTGATTTTGGATTCTTTTCCAATTTGAAATAGGTTCTCTTTCTTTCCTTTTCCCGAGTCTTTTCTCAGATCCGAAGGGATCGAGGTTAGGGGGTTCAACCGAACCCTATGTCGGCCGAAGCCCCTAATGACCATCCCCTTTCTGTTAGGGTTAGGTTTTCTCTTTCTTGATCCGATTCAAAATCGGACCAACTTCTTTGGATTTCTTTCGATTGTATTTTCTGATCTACATCCACGTACTAGATAGACTAGCTCTGATGCCATTGTTAAGAACAGTTAGGATCTCTAGCAGTAGATCTAGGGTTTGTTCCTTTGAATATGGGATGAACAGAGGAGAAAGATCGGAGAGATAAAGAGAGAAGTGTTGGTGTTGAACCTGAGCCCTCGGAGGGAGTCACAGAGCCGGCCATCTCAGCTTCGGTGATGGAGGCAGCACACGGGCAGCGACGGGTGGAGTAGAGGTGGCACGGACATCGATGCAGTGCAGACGGACGGCGTAGCAGCGACGACGACGAAGTCAGTGGAGCTTCCCGTCGCTGGCTACGCGCCCTCTTAGATCGGTCTAGGGTTTGTCGGTGGGGTTTGCGGCTCACGGTGAACCTCGTACCTCGAGCCGCCGGCCCCCACCTCTTTATATAGCGCAGTGCGATGGGGGCCCACCAACCATGTAGGGTTGGGCGCCCCCGATTAGGGCGTGTGACCAAGGCCCAATAGGCCGTTGGGCTTATTGGCTGGGAGATCAATCTAACATTCTCCCCCTTGATCTCACTATTACTTTTATCTTTAAACTTTAAACTTCAATCCTTTTATCCTTACTCATTTCTTCACAGATGATGCATAGAGCATGTTTCATCGTCACGGTCAATCGCCGATAGATTTAACAGCTATAATGCACGTCTCTGATATGAAATAGTTACTTTAACTTTTGGGCCCTTTATAGTCCAGGAATCATAGGCTTTCCCTTAAACCCATGCCGGCTACATGTTCTCTGAACACGTTGGATGGTAAGCCTTTTGTAAGCGGATCCGCGAGCATCTTTTCGGTACTTATATGCTCAAGACTTATCATTTGATCCTAGACTTTATCTTTCACAACATAATACTTTATGTCAATGTGTTTGGCAGCACCACTTGACCTATTGTTGTGAGCATACTGTACTGCTGGATTATTATCGCAGTATAACTTCAGTGGTCTATTGATGTCGTCAACCACCTTCAAACTGGGTATGAACTTCTTTAGCCAGTTCACCTGCCCCATTGCCTCATAACACGCTATAAACTCGGCATACATTGTGGACGATGTAGTGACGGTTTGCTTTGAGCTTTTCCATGAAATAGCTCCCCCTGCGAGAGTGAACACATATCTAGACATGGATTTTCTATTATCTCCCGCATAATCAGAATCTGAATATCCCACTATATGGAGTGAATTAGATCTTCTATAAGTTATCATGAGGCCTTTCGTTCCTTGCAAATAACGCAAGACTTTCTTTACCAATTTCTAGTGTTCTATTCCAGGATTGCTCTGGAATCTGCCAAGTAACCCGGTAACAAATGCCAAGTCAGGGCACGTGCATACTTGAGCATATTGCAAGCTTCCGACAGCTGAAGCATATGGAACCACTTTCATTTGATCGATCTCATATTGGTTCCTGGGGCATTGAAAATCCCCATATCTATCGCCCTTGACTATAGGAGCAGGTGAGGGACTACATTTGTGCATACTGAATTTCTTTAAGACTTTTTCTATGTATGCTTTCTGTGACAGTCCTAATACCCCTTTACTTCTATCTCGGTGAATCTCGATCCCTAGAACGAACGAAGCTTCACCAAGATCTTTCATATCAAATTTTGAGGACAAAAACTTCTTTGTTTCCAGTAGTAGTCTGACATCACTACTAGCAAGTAAGATATCATCCACATACAGGACAAGGAAGATAAACTTCCCATTCTTAAACTTTGTGTAAACACAATTGTCCTCAACATTATCTTTAAACCCAAAATTCTTTATTGTCTGATCAAACTTTAAGTACCACTGTCTTGAAGCTTGTTTTAATCCATAAATGGATTTCTTTAGGCGGCATCCCAAATGTTCTTTTCCTTCCATGACAAAACCTTTCGGTTGTGCCATGTAGACATTTTCTTCTAAATCTCCGTTGAGAAATGCCGTCTTTACATCCATCTGATGTAATTCTAAATCGTAATGTGCCACTAATGCTATTATGATTCTGAAGGAATCCTTATATGAGACTGGAGAAAAGGTCTCATTGTAATCAATCCCTTCTCTTTGTGTAAAGCCTTTTGCCACAAGTCGGGCTTTATATCTCTCTATATTCCCTTGAGAGTCAAGTTTTGTTTTGTAGACCCATTTATAGCCTACTGTTTTGGCTCCTTTAAGAATTATCTCCAAATCCCAAACTTTATTTGCATTCATTGATCTCATTTCATCTTCCATGGCCTCAAGCCACTTTGATGAATGATCACTTTTCATGGCTTCTTCAAATGAGGTGGGATCATCCTCCATTTGAAATTCTTCAGTGTTGTACACCTCATAATCAGCAGGAATAGCTGATTTTCTAACTCTTTGAGACCTTCTAGGGGCCTCCACATTTGGCACATTTTCTGTTTGAGGCTGTTGTTGCTCCCCCTCATGTGTGGCAATAGGTTCTATAGGATCCTGAGGCACATGTTCCTCATCATCATTCATTATTGCCACAGGCGGGATAACAACAGGTGCTGGCACCACAGTATCTTGTACTGTCGGTGCAGCAACAACAGGTAGTGAGAAAAATGGCTCATGAATGATCGGAGTGGGTGCATACACCCGCTTCTCTTCAAGGTCAATTTCTCGAGCTACCATGCTCCCCCTAATCATTTCATCCTCTAGGAAGACAACATGTCTCGTTTCCACAAACTTTGTATGTCTATCTGGACAGTAGAAACGAAAACCTTTTGACTTTTCTGGGTAGCCAATAAAATGGCAACTCACTATTTTGGGATCTAGCTTCCCAATATTTGGGTTAAAAACTTTAGCCTCAGCAGGGCTCCCCCACACACGCAAGTGGTTAAGTGAGGGTACTCTTCCTATCCACAACTCATACGGTGTTTTGGGCACCGACTTATTTGGTACTCTATTGAGAATATGAATGGCGGGTTTTAACGCCTCCATCCACAGACTCATTGGTAAAGTGGAGTAACTTATCATACTACGCACCATATCCATCAGGGTACGGTTATGCCTTTCAGCTACTCCATTCTGCTGAGGTTCGCCCGGTGTTGAATACTGGGCGACTATGCCATTCTCCTGTAAGAACCTTGCAAAAGGTCCAGGAACTTGTCCATATGGGGTATGCCGACCGTAGTACTCCCCCCCACGGTCAGACCTGACTATCTTAATCTTTAAATCATGTTGATTTTCAACTTCTGCTTTAAATATTTTGAATTTATCCAACGCTTCTGTTCTTTCTTTAATTGGATAAATGTAGCCAAAACGAGAGTAATCGTCTGTGAATGTTATGAATGAATCATAACCATCCACACTTTTCATAGGAAAAGGACCACATATGTCTGTGTGAATAATCTGTAGAATTCCTGCGCTTCGTTTGGCATCTTTCTTAATTTTCTTTACATACTTTCCTTTTATGCAATCTCTACATTGTTCTAAATCTGAGAGCTCTAATGGAGGAAGAATATCATTCTTAACTAGTCTTTCTATTCTCCCGCTCGAAATATGGCCTAAACGACAGTGCCATAATTTCGACAACGCATCGTGAGCTCTCTTTCGTTTTCTGTTTGCATTGTTCGATGAGGATACATTCTCATTCACATCACATACGGAATTCACATTTTCACGAAGTGATAACAAATAAAGCTCGTCTTGTCGGAAGGCAAGACCAATACATCTATTATTAAACAATATCTGACATTTGCCATTTCCAAAATGGCAATCATAACCATCATGGTCCAACTTTGATACACTAATCAAGTTTCTTTGCAAAGAAGGTACATAAAGAACATCTCTAAGAAAAAATATGAAGCCATCAGCAAGCTCTAGCGGAAGATCGCCAACGGCCTCAACATCTGCTTGTTCTCCATTTGCGACTTTAATGAAACTTTCGCTTCTTTGCAAAGTTCTCATCGAACGGAATTCCTGTAATGAATTAGCAACATGAATAGTTGCACCTGAATCAATCCACCAAGTAGATTTTGAAAACTTTACATACAAGGATTCATTTACGAACGTAATAATGTTCTCACCTTTATTTTTCATTATCATCTTTAGGAAATCAGGACAATTCTTCTTATAATGTCCCGTCTTCTTACAGTAGAGACACTGATCTTTATCCACTAGGAATTGCTTGTTCTGAGACTGTTGCATGGGACCCTTTCCAGATGACTTGGAGGAAGAGCTGTTATTATAGTTCTTTTTCTTATCTTTTAGGTAGTTGACAGTACCACCCTGTGAAACTTTTATTCTTTCCTCCTCCTACACACACATGGCTATGAGCTTTTCTAAATCCCATTTCTCGGGCTGTATGTTGTAATTAACAATAAATGTGTCAAATTCTTTTGGCAAAGAGGCAAAAATCAAATGAATAAGAAACTCATCCTTGAGTGCCAAATCCATTGGTTTGAGCTTAGATGCCAAATTGCTCATTCTCAGTATGTGCTCTCTAATGCCACTGCCGCCACCAGAGTACCTTTCTGTTACCAGCTGCTTGATCAGCTGGGTTGCATATGTCTTTGAAGAGCCAGTGAACTGACTCTTTATTCTTTCTAGGTACTCTGTGACCGTGTCACAGTCTGGAATTGAGCCTACTATTACAGGCTCAATTGTATTCTTTATCACAGCCAAACATTTCTTATTGGCTGTGACCCACTTTCTATTTTCAAGGTCAAAAGACATCTTTACGGGAGCAAAGTCCCGCTCTCTGTTCTGCCATGCAGCATCAGTCTCATCTGTCTCCCTCACGGGTGCCACAGGTTCTCTGGGACACGATGTGGTGACAACCCAGTCCACCTCAGCGAGGATAAAAGCCAGGTCTATCTTTTTCTTCCACTCAATATAGTTATCACCTTTTAGAGTGAGGATCTCTTTGATACAACTCATCAAGTTGTATCCTCCTGAAAATACAATTCAAATAGTGTGAGAACACAAATAATAACAACAACAATTGCATGCCTTAGTTTAACATTGGTCAAAATTAAAACATACAATTGTTTTATACATTAAATCTACATCACCGTTGGGCAGAATAGAAATAATGCATAACAAAAAAAACCATAATAACATCAATATTATAATATTGCTATTAATCAACGTTGGTCAGAATAATAACAACATTATAATAACTGTAAAAATTATCTATGTTTCAAAATTAAATTCTCCCGTTGGTTCGAATTTAATAATGAAAGCAACAATTTTTAAGTACGCAGCGGAAACTTTAATAAATCTTTTAATTCTATTTTCCAGAAACTGTTACAACACTTTACTATTCTCTGAACAAAATTGACATTGGATCAAAATTGTACAGATTTCAACATCAAAATTCAGTTTGAATTTATGAATCAAAAGTTTCTGGAAAAAAAAACATTTCACTGTGTTCGGCCATTTCGGCCCAGAGCAGCGCAACCGGCCCACGGCCCACGGCTGCAGGCGGCTTTCAGCGCGCTCCCCCGCGCCCAGGCCACAACCTGGGCCTGGGCCGGGAATTCGGCCGAGCAACATCGCCCGCCTGGGCCAAAAGAGGCCCGAGCCGCGGCGCGGTGAATCCTGATCGTCCAACGCGATCGGACGGTCGGCCTTCAATCTCGCTGGATCAAAACCAGCGTACGCCGTCGCTCTCTAAGCCCTAGCCCTCATGCTTTCTCTTTCTCTTCGCCTCACAGCTCTCCCTCAGTCAGTCACCGAGCGAGCGACCACGGCGAGAGCAGGCAGCGAGCCCTGGCGCCGTCGTCGGCCCCCTCGCCGGCGTGCGCGCTCCCCAGCGGGTGAGCGCGCCGCCGTCGAGTGGCCTGGCCGCGTCGCCCCCCTTTGGCCGGATCCCGGCGAGCCGTGCCCCCGGCCGGCTTTCTTTCCCCGCGCGCAGAGGCGGCGCGGTCCCATTCCCGCACCATGGCGGTGACGACGGCGGGGAGAGGACCCGGGTAGGATCCCTTCCCCTCCATCCTTTCTCTGTTCATGCTAGGGTTAGGGTTTTGATTTGATTTTGGATTCTTTTCCGATTTGAAATCGGTTCTCTTTCTTTCCTTTTCCCGAGTCTTTTCTCAGATCTGAAGGGATCGAGGTTAGGGGGTTCAACCGAACCCTATGTCGGCCGAAGCCCCTAATGACCGTCCCCTTTCTGTTAGGGTTAGGTTTTCTCTTTCTTGATCCGATTCAAAATTGGACCAACTTCTTTGGATTTCTTTCGATTGTATTTTCTGATCTAGATCCACGTACTAGATAGACTAGCTCTGATGCCATTGTTAAGAACAGTTAGGATCTCTAGCAGTAGATCTAGGGTTCGTTCCTTTGAATACGGGATGAACAGAGGAGAAAGATCGGAGAGATAAAGAGAGAAGTGTTGGTGTTGAACCTGAGCCCTCGAAGGGAGTCGCAGAGCTGGCCATCTCAGCTTCGGTGATGGAGGCAGCACACGGGCAGCGACGGGTGGAGTAGAGGTGGCACGGACGTCGATGCAGTGCAGACGGACGGCGTAGCAGTGACGACGGCGAAGTCAGTGGAGCTTCCCGTCGCTGGCTGCGCGCCCTCTTAGATCGGTCTAGGGTTTGTCGGTGGGGTTTGCGGCTCACGGTGAACCTCGTGCCTTGAGCCACCGGCCCCCACCTCTTTATATAGCGCAGTGCGACGGGGGCCCACCAATCATGTAGGGTTGGGCGCCCCCGATCAGGGCGCGTGACTAAGGCCCAATAGGCCGTTGGGCTTATTGGCTGGGAGATCAATCTAACAGAGAATTCTAGAAATTTTGTGGTTGTCTGTCCTGACACCTAATTACTTCATTCTAAGTTTGGCAGGACCCTGTTACTGGTAGTGCACATTGTGTTCTAGCACCCTATTGGTGTGGGAAGCTGGGGAAACAAAAACTGACGGCGCTTCAAGTATGTCATGTCCTCCTAAATGCTTTAACATTTCCTTCATCATCCATGAAACTGATTTTTTTTAAATATCTGATTTTTTTTGAACTTATCCATATATCGTCAGGTTCCTCCACAGAGCGGGACACTATACCTGGAGCTGGAAGCTGCATCCAGGAGTGTGCGAATTCAGGGAGAAGCTATCACTGTGATGACCGGTACCCTGGATGAAAACGGTACGGATATTTTCCGACCGTATTCGAAACCGAATCCGTTTAGAGGGGTTGAGATCTGTCCGTATCGAGTCCGGATATCCAACATCCGATACCGTATCCGTATCCGAATACTCAAATCACATATTTATGATGTCGATATCCAACCGTATTCTATCCGACATAGTTGACACTATCCGTATTCGAATCCGAATCTGGACAGAAATATGAAAACAAATGTAATATCGGTGATATCCGTCCGTATCCGATCCGTTTTCATCCCTACTCTTAGCCTAGCAACTTCCTCTGGTAAACTTGGAGATTTGAAGGACGATAGTCGATAAATCTGTGCACGAGTTCAGCATTATTAGTGTATGGAAATAAAAGGTCCTGTACTTTTCTGGAGCATTGGAATATAGTTTCAGTACAACCATGCTGGCATAAATTACTAGTTCATGGTTTGTCATTTCTCAGTGTACAATAGCAGAATAGCAGGAGGGAGCTGTGGAGTATATACAGCCTTGTTCGAGTTTCTCGTTATGCTGAAACTTGAATCAACAAGGGATCGATAATAATTTGGCGGAACTGTGGCTAGAAATAGAGAAAAATGATGCTCAAGTCAAATCCATATCGTGGCTGT
This sequence comes from Miscanthus floridulus, assembly GCF_019320115.1. Lineage (NCBI taxonomy): Eukaryota > Viridiplantae > Streptophyta > Magnoliopsida > Poales > Poaceae > Miscanthus > Miscanthus floridulus. The sequence continues at coordinate 14,014,043 of NC_089589.1, read as the reverse complement.
GTGGTTGCTTTTGTAAGCCTAGAGCATGCATCTCTGGCAAACTGATTATCATCAGCTTGATTTTTCATGCAAAACCATATATTCCTTCTTGTTTTATGACATTTAAGTAAGTGTAATTTTTTTTTCTAAAAAACGCACAAGAGCTGCACATCATTACATTAAGAAGAGCATAAAAGTAAAGTGAAAATGGAAGTGAAAAAAGAAGCAAGACCATCCAATAATGAAAGCATCATCTGAAATGATTCTAACTGGAAGGCATAATATGGAACGATGAATTTAACAGATTATTTTTATGATGCATTTTTCCATAAATAAAAGTCAAGTTAAAAGGTTTGATCCGGATAAATAAAACTAAAACGATACACGTTACATAGCTAGACGTGGGATTAGAGACTTGAACACGGCCATGTTCAACTTTTAAGTATGGAACTTATCGCACATCATGAATGGGACGTTCTTCTTCATGAGAATGACCATAATTGTTGATTTGTAACATCTAAACTTCCATTGTAGCAAGCATACGGAAGCAGAAAATAGCAGGAGCTCCTGCAACAGTAACAGCAGACAGGTCCCATGTTCTGTAGTCTAACATCAAATAATTTCTTATTGGATACAATGAACAACTTGAGAAACTCAGCTGGTACGAACTCTCAAGTTGCACCTCACAGCTTGTCCTGAGCACCAATGCCTCATATGCAATACATCGTAATCTTCCAGATGAAATTAATTGTCTTCTGGAAACCATCCCATCCAAGGTGTGTATGGAAAAGACTCTTGTATAAATGGCTGAATGCCCACCTCTGTTCCATAATTTGTTGGACGGAGGTTGCCCAAGTCTTGAATCTTTGAGCTATTTAAGTGGTAGGCCAATCCTCTTCTCAACGTATCACTCAAGAAGATAACCTCCTTGTAAGGGTGAAATCCAAGAAAATCAATATAACCACCAGAGTTATATCTGCTCCTCCTTTTGGTGTCAACAAGAAAATTAATATAACCACCAGAGTTATACTTGCCCCTGCTGTTGGTCTCAATAACATTGTCATTGTCTGAGTCCCATTCAAACCTGTCCTCTACCACTGCCTCATTGTTACCATCTTCATACTCAAATCCCTGCTCCTGATTGTTAATATCTTGTAAAGTCCAGGGTCCAGGCCCGTCAATTATTTGACATGCCTCAATACTACACGAATCCTTGGATACCCACTCCATTTTGCCACTCGATTCATCAAGAATATAGATCAAAAAATGGGATGCCAAGTGAAGCACAGCACAGTACACCCCTTTCACTGATTTTCCCAAATAAAGATTTGTGTATGCCATCCCCTCACAATCTAAAGGTGGCTTGATTACTTGATATTTCCCATTGGATAATGATATTCTACAAGAATCAAATATTTGAGAAATATTAATAAACGACAATTGAATTTTCGTTTCATTACTAGGTACAAAGATGAATGACAATGCCAATGAAGTGAGTATTTACCTCATAACAAACTTGTTTTGGCAATATACATAAAGTACTCCCCGCCAATAGACAGAAGTGTCTGGAACATATGGGTGATCCAACCGCATGTCAGCAACATTCCCTGCAGCCTCCCCTTCTCGAACAAACGACCTCTCCTCCCACACCTTTGTCCTTGATGAGAACACATGTAGGATGCAAGGCGATGGTGGCCATTCTAATTCCTCTATTGCAGGGTCTAACTTGTCATCTGAATTCAACATGTTATACCTCACATTGGGTCGTCGGATCTCAGGGATCATGAATACCTCATAATGCGGTGACAATGTGGGGTCGAAGACAAGGTACTCCCTGTGGAAAAAGTGCTCTACGACCATATCTGGGCTTGGGCATGGGGGCAGTGGCGCCGACTGTCGTGTGGCTGGGTTAACCACATACTTGCGAAACAAGAGAAGCCCATTGCAGTGGCCTATGATGCGGGAGCTGAGAGGCAAATAGTCAAAGTTGCCAGATACCGTTGGGCCTTTTGAGGGGCGGGAGAAGAATTCTGACATGCTTAACTCATTAAAGTTAATGAAGATTCCACACACCGACCGTGGGAGGAGGTCCACACGCAGCAGGTTGTGGGCATCAATGATGGTACACCAGGTCTTGCAGACGCAGCGGGATATGGCAAGGTAGCGTGGTGCAAGACGGTGGATGATGTTGGTGAGTACATCTTCAGGTAGCAGGTTTTCCATGTCCTCTGTCGTTCCAAATTCTCTTAAGATGGCCACTTATTCCTTCATATCCACACAAGCCCCACTTCTATCTGCACAGTGAAAATAAAATAAAAAATAGATTTTTCTCAGAAACAAGTAAAAAAGAATGAAATAAGCAACGATGAGATGGAGTGTGGGTGTTGTGGTGGAGGATTCACTAGTGTGTTCATTGTTCACCCATATGTGAACACTGAAAATTGGCAGCTATTTGTGCAGTCCTTACTACTAATATGCTAGGGGCTCTCAATCCCCTGTTTGAGCTAAGTAACAGTAACAGCATGATTTCATGATAAATCCATACTAAATACTGTCTATATGATGTGATTTATCATATCAAACGGAGAGAAGAGATTTTAGAATCATGATTCAATGATCTGATCATGTTAGCCTAAAACAATTCCACGCAGCGTCATGGTGATGATGATCGTCCCCAGATAGCAGATTGCGTGACCCAATGATCCGATCATGTTTGCCTAAGATAATTCCATGTAGTGTCACGATTCTGCTCATTGTCCCCAGATCAGTGTCCCAAATTAGAAGTCGCCCATGATCTGGGTTGTACATTACCATGGATTGGCAAACAACGCAAACATCTTCCAGAGGCCCATATCAGAACAGCCTACACATAAATTGTAGTGAACATATATATCAGCAGACTATATTGTATATATCTGCACAGAGTAAATGTTAGCTGTACTAATTGACCAAAAGTGCACTAAGGTCACTCAGTCATTGCAGTTGATAATACCTACAAACAAAGGATGGCAACTAATTCCAAAAAACAGAAGGAGTAGGATATCTGGCTTCTGGGACGGAGAAGAGACAATAGAGTACCGTATATTCATAGGCTTCCACTCCTGCTGTGGATGTTAGCTATGCCACTGGGGTCACTACAGAACCCAGGAGCAGAACAGCAGAGCCACTGACCTCTCAGGACACTGATAACAACCACCAGAAGCACTTGCCAAACATCAGCAAATATGTGCTCCTTGGCCGGATCGGATCCAGCACGGATATGGACACGCGAACACGGCATTTTTCCAAAAAAAAAAAAACCTATACGTGGATACGTTTCATCAAATTTTTAAATAAATAAATAACAGTTATAACAAGTACACAGTTGATTGATCGTCTCTGCGGACCTAATCAACAATCAGCAGATTGTGCGTCACAGAACTTAACGCTGGCAGCGGCACTGCCACTGCTCGAATTTGTTGTTGCCATCTACTTGGGGGAAGATCATGGAGGACCGAAGGAGAAAGGAGAAACAAACAAGAAGTCAAGAACCGAATCGAAGAACAAGATTAACAAGACTAGATCGATAGAGGTTAGGGCCGCCGGCCGCCGAACAAGTCGAAGGGGAAGGAACTCACTGGAGGTCGCCGGGCTGCCGCTGAGTCACCACCGCAGGCGTGGCACTGTGGCAGAGCCGCAGAGCACCCTTGTAGTCTTGCAGGCACGTCGGAGCTGCAGATCGTCGCGGGTGTGGCGGTGATGGAGGTCCGTCGCCGGCGGGCCACGGCACCGGTGCGTCCTCCGGCGGCGGTGGTCGGCGGCGCTAGTGTGGGCGGTGTGCAGGCGGGGTGGCAGGCACGTGGGTGGCGGCGCAATGCGTCCGGGTCGGGTAGGGAGTAGGGCAGAGAGGGTCGGATAAGAGGGGTCTTGTTGGGCTGGACTGTGTATCGTTAAGCCCCTGTTTGTTTGGAACGAAAATATAGGAATCTCCTATAATATATATATATATATATATATATATATATATATATATATATATATATATATATATATATATATATTATATAACTCCTATGTCCTGCAACTAAAAAGAACAAAACGTTGATATTTTTTGTGCGACATTTGTTTTTGGTCTGCCTCTCCCCGTGCGATACCGCGAGCGCTACCTCAGCCTGCCTGGCGTGCGATGGCTCACGCTTGCGAGATCACGTCCACCTATCTCGCCCAGCTCGCCCTTCCCTGCCCCGCGCTCGCGTTCGTGGCTCGCCCTTCCCTGCCGCCCGCAAACCACCCTTCCCTGCCCTGCGAGGCCACCTTCCCGGCGGCATAGGCGGCGCGGCATCCCGGTGCTGGAGGTAGCGAGGCATCCCGGAGGCAGAGGCGGCGCAGGCGTCCGTGCGTAGCATCCCGGCGGTGCAGGCGGTCCGTGCGCGGCCTCCAACCTGCCAACCAGGGGCGGCAAGCAGCCAGCCAGCTCGCAGTGGCCATTCAGGGCAGCGCCCGGCTGGGCTAGCCAGCCCGCGGCGGCGCGGGGCGGACGCGGCCGCCGCGCCTCTAGGGTGCGGCCCCTCCCGTGCGAAGCCGACAGGTATGCCCACCCCTCCCTGCTCTCCCTTCTGTGCGAAGCCGAGGACCCAGATCTGATGCGGACATGTGCACACCTAGACGTTAATTTGCTTTGTGTTGTTAGCTTCACACCATGCAACTTGCAAAACTTGATGTTGTTTTCGGATACCGTCCAAGCTTATTTGTTCATTTTAGAGACTTTGGTTTCCGAAAGACCACCTTGATGAAACCTATGTGCAGTATTGCAATTAAGTTTGCCATGCTATGATCTCTACTAAATAGTAAGTAGGTCAAGTAGCCTAATGATGCAGGGAATAATCTCTGTATTTTCTATTGATGAGGGGGTGTTTTGTTTTTCTCATTTGCAAATTCGTGAGTTTACTCTTGTTGAGCTGAAAGAATTATATATTTTGGCCCTTGGTTCTGTAGTGCTGTCAAAGTTGCAGGATAGTGGGCATCTTCATGTTTGCATTTTTCCATAGTACCAATTTAGCTTCCCCACACAGTTAGCTTACTCGTGCCTTGCAAACACCAACCATTTATTTAACATATCTCCTGTATATGTTTAATCTCATGGGTTTTTATTTGTCCTGTCAGCAGTTCAGTCAGCCTGCAGATGACTCTGTATTTTTCAAAAGAAAAAGAAATCTCTTTACTTCAATGACTGTCTCTATTTCTCAAAGAAATTAGGAGATCTAAATTCACTTCAACCTGCAGCTATATTCTCTTCTTAAGAGTGTTCAGTAGCAATTATGTCACACTGACTATCAATCTTCTATCTCATGCAGAGTTACTTTGTTGCTTGTCTTACTGCATCAACTTGAAACTGAGAACTCAAGTTACTTTGGTGATTTTCTGGTAAATAGATCTGCACCCTGATTATCACATGGTTTTTTATACTGGTCAATTTATTTGCTTAGTTAGCAAACTATGATATTACAACCTGTTCAAGAGCTTCTATTCTTTGTAGCCAAGTCAAAATCAAGACTGTTTAGATGCTAATAAGAGCACGGGCATGGGTAAAATAAATTCATGTATCCTACCATTCCTAAACTTGTAGGAACAATTGACAGATCTTCTGTTTTTATTCACGAGACATCTGTGTTTTCAAATTTCACTACCTTTAATCAATTTCAAATGTTTAGTGAGTTCAAATTGATAGACCTATGCTCTTGATTTGGAGACATGCTTTGTTGTTTTGTCGAACCAGCCTTTTTGGACACTAAATCCTATTGTTCCAGCATAGCTGACATAATTCATATGCCTAAACCAGGTGATGCCCAGTAGTTATTCTGAGCACTCTTGTTTATACATTGAATGCTTGCATGCTGTGATGTTTGACAACTATCAAACGATTTCAGTAGATAAGGTTTTGGCTATGCATTTGTTTCTCTTGAGGAATCGGTGTCTGTTTCCTTGATGACAGTAGAAACGCAAAATAATAACAAGGTGTTGAGTATGTCAGGTTCTTGCTATTCTACATGGACATCTCAATAATTTAAAGTCATGATAAGAAAATTTTCCCTTGAAGCGTCAAAATTTCTCCAAGTCTGACAACATTGTTTCTCTACATAGGTTTTATAGACTAATTCAACAATACCAGTCACAATATTAGCTTAAATGTATGGTTTAAAAATAGACATTTATTTACATATATCATTTTAATCCCTTCACTAATTTACTAATGCAATACTCTCTGACAATGATTCACAGAAACAAGTTGTATATTATTCTTTTATGAATTGTATATCAAACTTCATGGCTGGGTGACGGGCTGCGCGTAGGTGGGCTCCAACCTCGCGCCGCTCGACCCCGCTGCCGTCCACAGCCACGTCCGCCTCCATGGCCTGCGCCCGGCCACGTGCTACTACGTCACGTCTTCATTGGCCATCTCTTCTCCCTTCCTGCTGTGTATGGTTTTTTTATTTCCAAGCAGGTATGCCAACTCTTCTCCTTTTCTGCTGTATACGGATTTTGATTGGTTGTCCAATTCCAATCTGCTCCCCGTCATCAAAGTCCACTAACGTTGAACACTAAGTAGACCGTTTGTGGTTGTAGGAATCTCTTAAGCAAGAACTTAAAAAAGCCATGGAAAAGTAGAAAACAGTAATGTATGGTTGTCACTTAGGATGGAAAAGAGGCTTTCACACTTGCATTCTTGTGGCTATCTCTCTTGGCTGGCTCGGCTCATCTTGCATTCCTGTGGTTGACATGGTCAAACCTGAGTTTCCCATTCCATGTAGAGACTAAAGAAGAAAGCCACTAGATCACTGTGTTTTGATCGTTGATGTTCTATGAAGGAAGAGTTACCAATTTCTTTTTTCAGGTGAACATCACAGCAACAGAGAAAGCTGAGTTTAGGACCTTAGTTCAGGCAAGCACGTCGGCACCAGTGTTGCATCAGGTGAACATGTAAGTACCTAATCAGCTAGCCTGTGTCTTCTTTGTTCAGTTGCAGCAAATAGATCAGCACTGGTTCTCCCTTGGTGTCAATTCATTACCTAGATAAAGGCGTGAGTCCCTTGGTGTCAGTACCTATGAGTTTATTCACCCATAGTTGTAGCAGTAAGTTCTTGATGGGTTGGATCTTATCTCTAAAGAATATAAGAGATGCGTGTAGTTGCAGCATCACTTATTGCTGTGATGTACAAGGAAGGCCAGCTGTTGGCTTGTGTGAATTTATATCTTAGCAGTAATAGTTGCTGAGTTGTCGTGTGACCTGAAAAATACCGGCCAGGGATTTTCACTCCGGCTGGTTCAAACCTGAAAAATGTTTTACTCAGGATCAAACATCACTGCAGACCTTAGAAGTTCAGTGTGTCAGTGACATTGGTATGGTGTAAGCAACTAGCCAGAGATTGACGATGTCTTATGTTTTCTATTACTATGTTTTATGTCTTTACTAGGTTCGTGCCCGTGTGTTGCTACGGGACAGCTAAACTTTTGTACTAAAAATATACGGATCGCACGATAAAATAATAATACTATAAAATTAAATACTGAGGTTAAAGTGACATTTAATCCAAAATGCAAAAATTCGTGAAATTAACAGTCACGGATTGAGAGCGCAGCGTCGCAGGCTCACAAACTCTACTGTATAGACCTTTCCGTGATACGGCTAAGATAATGTTTTATATCGGTAGGAAGAAATCTCCAATATCAATTTCTTTCGTACGCCAATAAATCCACGAATAAGTTCCGCCACATCTTCATACCATCCTATACAAAGGTTTGAGTATATATATGTAAATATTAGTTCTTGGGACATTGGTAATACTCCATGTCAGGAAAAATCTCTCACATAACCTTAAAACAAAGTATGTTATATTTGCCGTATAAATATGTGTTGCTTTAGATCTATTTCACGCAGACATATATTATAGAATACAGTATCCACTTGAGTATTTGTGATAAGATTCACCATCAGCAATATATAGAAATAGTTAAATAATAGATATTGTCCATACTAATGCTACGGTGGCATCTAGAAAAAACTGAAAAGTAAATCATCTGATGAAAGAAACATAAATTCACAAACTAATAAAATAAGACCATGCATTATTATGTGTTAAAAGATATTGGACTTCAGAAATAAGAAAGTGAAAAAATAAAATAAAAAAATTGGAAAAACTGGATACTTTAATGAATCTCAACAACATTTGTACTTAATAATTTTTTGTAGGCTACCCATCTCAACAACCAATGAGGAAAACTGAATCATCCTTGCGAATCCATTCCTTCCAATCCTTGTTTTTGTCTATCCTAGGCTGTTAGACATCAGTAGCGAGCACCACAGGGCAACAGCGCTGCAACATATTCCTTCCTTCTCGTTGCCTCCATTTTTGTTGCTCCCCCTCTCTGATCTGGCTGATGGCTGTTTCAAGGACCAGGGCATCGCAGCTCCGAAGTGACATATTGAAGTATGCGTGTCATCTTGCTCTTATTGTGAAAATGCTAACACTACGGTAAAAACAAAAAGACAATATGTTTCTTGAAAATGAAGTAAATAGTGAGATAGATTAAGATTCATGCCAAAAGAGATTGAAAATGAAGATTCATGCACTTAAAATTAGCCTTGTTTTGCCACCCTGTCAAAATTAACAAGAGCTGCAGCATAGTATAAAATATTTGTAAATTACATTTTCTATAAATTTAGCAACAGTTTAGGGTAGGAAAAATCAGAGAAGCTTAATCACTAACATGCTATCAGTTCACAAGCCATTAACAATTATGCAATACCATATAGCTTGACGGGATTGATCACAAAGCCGATATTTCAAGTGTCTGGATGCACAGAGCTCACAGCTGCTTGCTCGCTTGCTTGTGGTGATAAAAAGTGTCGAGCAAAATTGTAGAGCTATTGTTCAGAGAACTAACAGAGAGAAGGAACTACAGCACCTGAACAACAATATGTTCAACTCAGTAAGTTGCTCTCGTTAGCATTTCTATGCACTATTAGCATAATGTATTCTACAGGTATATAGATTGACAGATAAAATAGATATGTATTCTGCACAATTGAGATTTGCGGGAAATCAGGACCTATGGCTAGCAGGGAAATCAGGACCAAATTGTGAGGGGGTGCACTGAAGAATCCTAAAATTAGAGAACTTCCTGACCAAATCAGGGAAATCAGAGGAAAAATTAGAGGGAGCGAGATGGGGTGTACCTGCACTGAAGAATGGTGGTTCCAGGAACAACAGAAACACCCTTCATCGATCCATTCATATATCCATGAACTGACATCCATTGCGAAGGGGAAAGCAACTCACCATAGTGTATGGATTTATTCTGGATGAAGGAATTGACACTTTTCTAGATAGAGGTTGATGAGTTTCATCATTCTGTAATATGTATCCACAAAAGTTATTGCTAAATGCCTAAAAGTGACATGAAAGTCACCATTTACATGTTTGATCTTCCAAACAGGAAAAACATCACTATGAAAAGCAGAAACTATAATAAATTAAAGTAAACAAGGAAGCTGAATCGAATCTCCATGTACCTAGCACATATGACTAAATAAGGAACCTGAATCAAAAGATATCTAATTTTGAACAAGGTGCGTTGCTATACCTTGTACTTGTTCTTGGGGGTTCCATAACCCGAGAAGAACATCTGAGCTACAAGCACCTGGTTGGCGATGTCCCCTTTGCGCGCCTCCTTGTACGCGTCCTGGAACCAGCGCTGGACGCAGTCGCCGACCACCTCCGACAGCGGCTTCCACTCGCACTCCGACCAGCCGGCTCCATTAGGCATAGCATAGTACTTGGTGTACGTGGGTTCCAGAGCTCAACGGTGCCGACGACGGCTCTGGTCAATTTACCATTACCACCTCCAATTTCCATGTTCTTCCATGCCTAAAATTTGGACAATATGTACCCTGTGAAGATACATGGACCACTGTCCATCAGCACACACCTTGATTACAGCTCATTCAGACAACACTCTATATCTTCAGATAGAATTGATATGGGATAAATGTTGCAAGTCCTTTTCCTACCCAAACAGCAAACTACAAGCTGAAATAGTGAAGGTAACGAGAAAATGGTATACTAGATACTAATATCAGGCTACCAACGGGCTACGTTCTCTCCTTTTCAGGACCATAGCCTTCCTGCTGGATCTGCAAAAACCGAGTTCAGATCTGATGAAGGTGAACGGTAATTATCTTGGAGAAGAAGTTAATCTTGACCGTTGCCTGCATCACAGGAGAAGAATGGTCAGAAACATCAACATGTATCGTCAGTCTTCAAGGTATAACTGAAGATTGGCAGGAAGCAAGATGGGCCGACAATCAATTCTGGTTTTCTTCGTTCTTCTACTTTCAAAAATTGTGCAGAGCTGTGAGCTCTCACTGGTTCACTTCAGTGCTCTTACTTATTTCAATTTGCTCCCTTTTTTTGATATACTCCATCTTATTCAATTCCACGTGGATGATTCTTATTAATTATGATTCTGTTATTTGCCAAATCCCATACGATGCATAACCATTATCCACCTATGTAGTCCTATTAAAACCTTATCATGGTGCATCTTAAGATTCTAAGTACAAGAGTTTTTTTTAAGAAAATAATTCTTATTTTAAAAGTAAAAGCATGAAAACAAATAATATATATCTGAACATTCGCATCTCTAAACAAAAACAGTGTGGAAAGTGAACAAAATACCTCCATACCTCACTGAATAAATTTTCTCTAATAAACTGGAAGCAATTTGTAATAGCACATAGATTTAATTTTGTCGTCCAAGTTTGACTAACGTACATATGAGATCATGCAGGTGGAAATATGGTGTAAGTTTTGTCATGCAGTAAAAGAACAAATCTGAAACAGTTGACCTTGTGCATGCAGCAGCAGCGCCGGAACCACAACATGCCCTCCCCATTGAGTTCTTGTTGCATGTGGCACGTGCTTGGAGGAGACGGCCTTATTCTTCAGCGTTGAGACATGAATCCATGGATGAGACCCAGCGAATGCGGATTTGTGGTGAGGTGTGCAACCGGAATGAAAGGGTCCGATCACCGTTGACCGGAGTGGGCCGCGCGAGCCACTGACGGCCGGGGAGAAGGGGCCGAGCGCCATTGGGAAAGGACCCGAGTATCACGACGAGCCCTACCTGGATCACGACGACGAGGGTGACGGTGCGGGTGCTCCGATGCGACGGCGAGGGCGGAGAACTGCGACGCACTTCAGGCTTGGCTAGCTTCTCCCGATGGTGGTGTCTCCGAGGGCTCATCCGTTTGGCGAGGGCGACGGCGCAGGTATGATGGCGAGGGCGACGGTGCGGGTACGATGGCGAGGGCGACGACGGTGCGGGTACGATGGCGAGGGTGACGATGGCGCGGGTGCCACGGCGAGGGCGAGGGCGAGTGCTGTCGGTCGTCGACCGAAGGGGAGGAGATATCGCGGCCTGGACTGGGAAAGAAGGTTCAAGAGATCGGGAGCGTGCGGGACTTGGGGAGGAGATTGGGCGCCCGAGATTCCGGTTTCTTCCCTTTCGTCGGTTTGGTGCAGCGCGGAATCAACGGCGCGGAGCGGCATCGTAGGGGCCATCCCACCTGCCGGTGCCGAGCAGGATCACAGGGGCGCATGGCAGGGCGAGGCGACGAATGTCGCACGAAGATAGTGTCCACATTTTGTTCTTTTTAAGTTGTGTTAATAGCTAAAGGGAGGACGGAAATAGTTACTTGAATTTGTATGTCTGGTGTTTTCCTTAGATGCTACTGCAATTTCGGAACCGAGTCTTGTGGTCTGACATGAATATTTCTCCCCAAATATATAATGGAGTTTGTCCAATTCTTTCAATATAATGGCATGTTTCTTAGCCCCAATAGGGAAAATGGTATGCTTTACTGTTATAGTTACATTCAAACTTTCCAGATGCTAAATCAACTTATATCTATGCATGTATTCATAGAACCTATAATTTTTTATTTTCTGTTCCTTATTTCTTACTCACTCACTCACTAAGCATAGGTATCATTGGAAACAACTTTGCCGGTTCTGTAAAACCTAGGAGTTGAAGTCCAAGTAAATGATCTAAAAAAAGCATCATTAAAATTAAATAAATCACTGAATCTGGAAGGGATCAAATCACTGAATCACAGAATGGCCTGTACCATCATGCATACTGCTGTTGCATTTGTGTGGATTCACATGCATGTTTTCGTTGTTCCTTGAGGTTGTGAAAGTCCTAATGTGTAAGCCTTTTCAATAATGCCACTGTAATTCGAGGTTGACTGGGACATGGTTTCGAGTTTGACTGTGATATTTTTAGGGCGCTTCATTCACTCATGATGTAAGTTAGACCCAAATTCTATGGCATGTCCATTTGTTGATGTAGTGAAAGTTAAAATCTGGGGAAAAAATATGGTCTCATGATGTAAGTTAGTCCATCCTGAGAGTTGTTGGTTTCTGTTTACTGGCTTGCAACATCTATGTTGATTACAATAAGAGGTTAATATTAGCATGCTGTCTCATCATTTTTTTAAAAAAATGTTCATATGTACTGATGGAGACTTGAAAATATCAGGTGCAGGCTATATCAGTTTGTTTGAATTTTTATTTTTCCCTTGCTATGAAGCAATGCACAAGCCACTGACTTTTTGGGTTTCCGAACATATTTCCTGGCTTTGTTTTGCATGATTTGTATTGCTTTGTTTTGTTCATTCTCTGATTGCTAATGTTTTTCTTCTATGCATGTTCGAATTACATGTTTCCACATAGTCGCATTGCATCATGCAATCCAACTATATCTAGAATTTTCTGATTTATAGCATCACTCATTGTGACGCTGGCTATTGAGAAGGGCAGCCATGCTGCTGAGAAGGGCAGCTGTCCGCGGAGAGAGCTGCGGGTGATGAGGGAAAACTGACAGAGAATTTGTGTGTTGTGTGTGCTCGATATTTTCAGCTCATCACCTGAATGCTCGCTCCGGTCGAGAATCATGAAGCAAAGGGTTACCAAACAGGCTCCAATGTTATGTGTGATTATATTTTAAGGAATGAAAAATGTGGAATTTGTTTTTATCTCTTGATTATAGCCAGATGCTTTCCCTTGTGTCTATCAGGTTCTAGCACATTGTTACACTGGGAGAATTGGTGGCCTTGTATATTGTTTTGTTGTCAGTGTTTTTGTCATTCTGTTACGAATTTCTGAAATATGAATGGCTACCGTTATGTATAAGTGGAGGAAGATTTATGTCATGGAAATCCAATACATGTATATAGAAGCAATTTTAAATAAAAGTGTATTTTATGAGATAACAAAAATGAAAATTTTATGAGTATAAAGAAAAAAAAAATCTTTCCTATGGATAGGAAAACACGTCGCTAAAACGTATGTTACCGAGGTATCATTTTTTCCTGTTGCAACGTATGGGAATTTCAAATTATAGCGGTCAGAGCTTAAATTTCCTATATGGATAGGAAAGCAATCGCTTTCTTGACGTTTTCAAATCTTTCTTGACAGTATTACCCATGTGACAGACACTAATATTTACATATATATACTCGAACCTATGTACAGGATGGTACGGAGATACGGCGGAACTTATTCGTGAACTTATTGACGCATGAAAGAAATGGATATCAGAGATTTCTTCCTACTGATATAAAACATTATCTTAGCCGTATCACAAAAAGGTCTATACAGTAGAGTTTGTGAGTCTGCGACGCCGTGCTCTTCGTGACTGTGTTAATTTCACAAATTTTGCTTTTTGGATTAAATATCACTTTAATGTCGGTATTTAATTTCACAGTATTGTTATCTTATAGTGCGATCCGTGTGTTTTTAGTACAAAGTTTAGATGTCCCGTAGCAACGCACGGACACGTTACCTAGTATAACTAAAAAGAACAAAACGTGAATATTTTTTGGTACGATAATTTTTTGGGTCGTCCCTCTGCCTCCTTCGTGTGGTACCACGATGTTATTCGAAGGCACCGGCAGGTGTGACCGAAACGTTCGTGTCATCGCAGTAATCTCTTCCTTCCATAAAAAATCCGTTGATTTTTCTCTCTTCCATAAAACTGCTCTCACCTCTTGATCCCTGCCTCTCAACGTTGCTTGCCGTCCCGTCCTCCGGCACCGCTGAGTCTAGCCGAACCCCCACAGAAGCCAGATGAACCCGGAGGACGACCATGCCCAGGTCTCCACCACCGCCGTCGCTGCTTGCTACCACGACCTCAGGTGACAGGCTACAGCATGTGCCCCACTGTGTCATGGCTGCCCGCATCATTCCGCCACTACCCCACGCCTAGGTCTCCGCCGCCGCCATCAATGCCAGCTAGGCTACGCGTCGCTAGCGTCTCCTTGAATCTCACGCGCTTCTTCGTCTTGCACGCTTGTCATAGGGAAGGCGGCGGAATGGTGGGCGAGCGAAGCGAAGTGCCGCCACCCTCCATCGACGGTAGTGCCCCGATCTAGCATGGTGGCACCTCGATCCGTCATGGTGGCACCCTGATCCGGCAAAGCCGATGCAAATCTAGCGGGGACAGGGGAAATCGGATCTTCATGCGGGGGTATTTGCGGCCTCACTGTTGGCAGCGACGTCAATGCGACTGGGTGTTGTCACCGTTGACCTCATCGTCGGAGTCGTAGACATGATGCACAACATGTACGACGGCCTCATGGTGCCTTCGGCATCGTCCTTCGTGCCGCGGCCACCTTCATCCTCATGCCGCCTTAGCCGACGACAACATGTAGCCGGCCTCCAAACATCAACATCAGGTTCACCCTTCCCATGTTACTTTCCATTGTGATGGCTTCATTGTCGGGAGTAATGTCGTTCCCTAGTGGCTTTTCCTCCATTGATAGGAAGCATGACTTCACTGACATCGACCTCCATTGGTCGCTTTGCACTGACTGCACCGTTGTCTCCTCTTCAATGGATGCGTCGTCAAGGTGTGTTCAATATTCTTTCAAGTGTTTGTATGAATTAACATGACAGAATAAAGAATTAGCATGGCTGAATATTCAGTCACCAAACGTTTGTATGAATTAGTATGACTGAATATTCAGGTGTGTTTGGTTTCTTTCATGTGTGTGCAATGTAGTAGAGGTGCATCCTTTTGTTTCTATCAAATTAGTCTAAGCTGGCCTCTTGAATGTTTTTTCTGCAAATATTCTGAAAGTTCACCTTTTTTTTCATTCTGAATGAATTCAGACAGCACCAGATTGCCTAACTACTTATTTACAAATTCATAGAGCACAAAAGCTTGATCTACAGAATGAAACATGATTAGGGAATTAAGTTCACAGCTGAACAAAAAAAAAGATCACCGACGCACACTGCAAGCTGATATAATCAAGCTACCTGCCATTCATACTTATATTGAATTGGCTTGGCATTTTTAGAGTAGGAGCATTCCGAACTGGCTTTCCATGCTGACATTGCTATGGCTTTCACTAGCCATTTACACCTTGCTGGCAGAGAGGCCAAAAGCGAAAGAAAGGTCAATCCAACTTTTGAATGTTAATTTTATTTATGTTTGATACCTTTATACCAAAGAAATAACAAAATGACATATTGAGATCTCAACATCATTACCAAGCTCTGTTATTTCTACCTATGAGCATACTGCTATTGTGATCATATCTGATTATGCTACTGCTGTCAGCATGCAATTTTTTTCATCTATGAGATCATGTCATGTTCAATTTTTGTTATCCTCCATAGGATGTTGCTTCTATGATCATGTCTTAGAGAACAAGATATTTTTGCGATCTACCTAGCTCCTTGTGAATTTCTACCTATTATAGAGTAAATCTTGTGGTTACGTCGTTGGTTGCTACACTTAGCTTTCTGGATTCTGATTCATTGTTTGCACTTTGTAGGATAGAACCTAAGAGGCTAAATTTGTTGATATTTGTTGAACACAACACTCTATTTGATCATGATCTGTGCATATGATTTGTATTGTTTTCTTTTGAGGACAATAGCATGGCCATTATATTGTGTGTGCCAGCGCAGTCAGCATGCCACCGCTACGTATGAACTGGAACGTTGGTGCTGCTCAAGAGAATCTTCAGGATGCTCTTCATCGTCGAGAAGTCTATCTCCGTGGCCGTCATGACAGCGTGCTTGTAGCCTACATAGTGCCCCTCAGGCAATTGCCTCTAGGGATGGTGTGGCCTCTGCAACTGAACATTACAACAATAGCAACAAAGCCTTTAAGTCCCAAACAAGTTGGGATATGCTAGAGTTGAAACCCATCAGAAGCAATTAAGGTTCAGGCACGTGAATAGCTGTTTTCCAAGCACTCTTATCTAAGGCTAAGTCTTTGGGTATATTCTATCCTTTCAAGTCTCCTTTTATTGCCTCTACCCAAGTCAACTTCAGTCTTTCTCTGCCTCTCTTCATGTTACTATCCTAGCTTAGGATTCCACTATGCATCGGTGCCTCTAGAGGTCTTCGTTGGACATGTCCAAACCATCTCAACCGGTGTTGGACAAGCTTTTCTTCAATTGGTGCTACCCCTAATCTGTCACGTATATCATCATTCCAAACTCGATCCCTTCTTGTATGATCGCAAATCCAATGCAACATATGCATTTCCATGACACTTATCTGTTGAACATGTCGTCTTTTCGTAGGCCAACATTCTACACCATACAACATAGCAGGTCTAATCGCCGTCCTATAAAACTTGCCTTTTAGCTTCTGTGGTACCCTTTTGTCACATAGGACACCAGATGCTTAGCGCCACTTCATCCACTCTACTTTGATTCTATGGCTAACATCTTCATCAATATCCTCGTCTCTCTGTAGCATTGATCCTAAATATCGAAAGGTATCCTTCCTTGGCACTACTTGACCTTCCAAACTAATATCTTCCTCCTCCCAAGTAGTAGTGCCGAAGTCACATCTCATATACTCAGTTTTAGTTCTACTGAGTCTAAAACCTTTGGACTCCAAAGTCTCTCGCCATAACTCTAGTTTCTGAATCACTCTTGTCCGGCTTTCATCAACTAGCACTACATTGTCTGCGAAAAGCATACACCAAGGAATGCCCCCTTATATGTCCCTTGTGACCTCATCCATCACTAAGGCAAACAGATAAGAGCTCAAAGCTGACCCTTGATGTAGTCCTATCCTAATCAGGAAGTCATCCGTGTCTCCATCACTTGTTTGAACACTAGTCACAACATTGTTGTACATGTCCTTAATGAGCCCAACATACTTCGTTGGGACTTTATGTTTGTCCAAAGCCCACCACATAACATTCCTTGGTATTTTATCATAATCCTTCTCCAAGTCAATAAAAACCATGTGTAGGTCCTTCTTCTTCTCCCTATACCGCTCCATAACTTGTCTTATTAAGAAAATGGCTTCCATGGTTGACCTTCCGGGCATGAAACCTAATTGGTTCATAGAGACCCGCATTATTGCTCTCAAGTGATGCTCGATAACTCTCTCCCATAGCTTCATAGTATGGCTCATCAACTTAATTCCCTGGTAATTAGTACAACTTTGAATATCCCCTTTATTCTTGTAGATTGGTACCAATATACTTCTCCTCCACTCGTCAGGCATCTTGTTCTATCGAAAATATGGTTGAACAGCTTGGTTAGCCATACTATAGCTGTCTCCGAGGCATATCCACACCTTAATTGGGATACCATCCGGTCCCATCGCCTTACCTCCTTTCATCCTTTTCAACGCCTCTCTGACCTTAGATTCTTGGATTCTTCGCACAAAGCGCCTATTGGTGTCATCAAAAGAGTCATCCAACTAAAAGGTTATGTCCGTATTCTCACCATTGAACAATTTGTCAAAATACTCTTGCCATCGATGTTGGATCTCATCCTCCTTCACCAAGAGATGCTCCCTTTCATACTTAATGCACTTAACTTGGTTGAAGTCCCTTGTCTTTCTCTCACAAACCCTAGCCATACTATAAATGTTCTTCTCTCCTTCCTTCGTACTCAAATGTTGGTAAACATCCTCATACGCTCTACCCTTTGCCACACTTATAGCTCGCTTTGTAGTCTTCTTTGCCACCTTGTACTTCTCTATGTTGTCCACACTCCTGTCATGGTACAAGCGTCTATAGCATTCTTTCTTCTCTTTAATAGCCCTTTGGACTTCCTCGTTCCACCACCAAGTATCTTTAGCCTCACCTCCACTTTCTTTGGTTACTCCACACACCTCTGAGGCCACCTTCCGAATCTTAAGTGCATTCCTTTCTAGAATCCCAATGGTTGTCACATTCATTTATTTTTCTTGCATATTTGTTCTTCTCCTTCTCTAGTTATGGGCAAAGTTGATTTCTAGCTTAGAGCTTTTCATTTCTCCTATGCAGATCGTGGTGCAGACATGGTGTTAGGGAGGAAGCAGTTGGAGCAATTCTACCTCCACTACTGATTTTTGAATTCCTATAGTGTTTTTTTATTGCTTCAAATTTTAAGATAAACATCTCCTAGACTTCGGCCGCCTGTAATCTTGGAGGCATTTTAGGCATCAAGTTTGGGGAGAGGGTTACCATTACCATTTTCTGGTTGTCGGCAACCTAATAGGAAAGTCGCTGGGTAGCAGGCCGGCCAGGCGGAGGAGGCGGGCGTGGGGCGAAGCGATGAGATGTCGGTGACGCCTCTAGCTACGGACGGAGGAGGATGGTGGTTGGGTCAGATAAGGGTGGGGAGTTGTGGATGGAGGTTGGATGGCGGTAGGTGGGGGCAAGCATAGGTAGTCGATCTGCTAAAATGAAGCGACACTATTGCTGTAGATGGGAGGAACAAGAAAGGGTGATGGCTAATAGAAAATGTAGCCTATGTTTTGGATGTACTGTGATGACAATAAAATGAGTTTTGATTTCTAGACGACTGAAGTCATTAATAGATTAAACATCAATATGTGTTCTGAGCTCTCCGTGGATAATCAACCATGCCTTATTTGAAGGTATGAGCTCTCCTTAAGAAAGTGGTTTTAGCTGATACTTATATGCAAAAAAATTGATTGGTTCCCCTTTACTCGATGCCTGATTTGATCGAACAACATCCGGCTCGAGCAATCAAACCCATATAATATACAACTTTTGTTAGTGCACCATAGCTTGGTTAGCCCATGACGATGTAGCCGACAAACACTTGTGCTTTGTTCGCTTGAGCTTATAAGCCAGAATCAGCTCCACTTTTCAACTATGAAACAATGTTTTTCTCTCATACGAAATCAGTCGATAGAGCGTTGGCAAAAGCTTTGTCAACCGTCTTCTCTTCAGCACTGATACGGTAACAATACAACACACATTAATACTCAAATTATCGCGGCATTGTTTTTTCCTATTGCATCACACGGCTATTTACGAACTTTGCTTTTGGATTAAATATCAAGTCGGTATTTAATTTTATAATATTGTTATCTTATCGTGCGATCCGTGTGTTTTTAGTATATAAGTTTAGCTGTCCCATAGCAACGCACGGGCATAAACCTAGTGGAAGAAAAGGAAGGAATAAAACGATGGGTGATAAAATAGAGGATTGAATTTCATAGGAATTGATGTTTGGAATTCAAATGATTTATTAGGGAAGTTTGGAAGGGATGATCAGAACCCTAATTTGCTTAGAATTATGTACAGTAATTTTTCATCGCAAGTCACCGCTAGTGAGCTCATTGGATGATGCATTTGTTTAGAGTCTGTCTAGTGTACAACCGTGTGTTTTAGCAAAAGCTAACACATGGTTGTTTGCTGGCTGCAAAACACACAAATTGTAATAGAGAAAAAAACGTGTGTTTTAGCATAAGCTAGCACATGGTTGTTGGCTGCCTGCATAACACACGATTTGTAACAGAGCAAAAACCATGTATTTTAGCACAAGCTTGCACATGGTTGCTGGCTAGCCATAAAACAATTGATTTTAAATGAAAGCCCACACAGAGCAGATCTGTTGTAATTTCTGTGCAACAAAATAGCAGAGCCCAATAACTTGGCCCATGAAACATGCAACAACCCAGAAAAATAGCCCAACAACAGGAAATCCATAGGAATAAAACAACCAAGACTTGGGAAAGAAGGAAAGCAAACAAAACAGATCTACTCTGCGTGGGGAAAAGCTCTACTCTGCTCACACAGAGCAGGGGACAGGGGCAGAAATCAGATTGCAAAAGAAATTTGAAGAACAAGCACTATAAGTCTGATTCATACCTCATCAGCCAAGGTTGGTACACCAATCTTTTCAATCAATTTCTCTGATCAAGAAACAATGAACAAATTAGCAGCTGAGATGAAAGACTAGGAGAACCTAGATCCATGGAATCTGTAATCATGGGAGCTATAAACACAGTCAGGATGGCAAAGATGGACTGCTGCTTGTGTTTGCTCCAACAGCAAGGCGTGGCCCTAGTTGCTCACTGTGCACAAGGAGCAAATCCAGCACTTGGGGGGTTGTGATGTGGTCTAAAGGCTAGAAACACAGAGAGCAAAAGAGAATTCTGTAGCCACACTAAAACAACCTGATTTCCGCGAAGGGAAATCCACAGAGTCGAAGTGTATTATGACCGTTGTAGATCATATTACCCAATTTCCAGTCGAATACCACATCCATACAACGATAATATCAGAGTACATAAAGTGTGAAATTACATAAATTATTACATCGCCACATTGGTGGAATCAAAAGTAGCATTCATTCAGAATAGCTTGAAGATAAGATCGCCAAACTCGAGCGTAGGAATGAACCCCTCAACCGTCAAACTCCTCGGAGCTATACTCCTCAGCAGAACCTATGTGCCAAAATTTATCAGTACGATTTATACTGGCCATTCCCACCCTATGAGCATTGCTTTGTGGAAGTTGGATGCAAGTTGGATATAATAAAAAAAGGGACCTATAAGACTGGGGTTTCCTATGTATTAGCATATCAAGTATATAATAGTATAGTCAAGTTTTAACACCATCCCCACACACATTCCACCCCATTCTCGCCCAGAGCTAGGTTTTGATCCTGGGATCGATATACCACCATCTCCACACCATCACCATACCATCGCTCAGTCGACAGGCCAACTCCCTCTCGGCACTGTCTCAAGGCCCATAGCCCCTGGCTACGACCGACACTCTCTCACAGGGAAAGAAGAGAAGGACTCATCTCATTATCTAGTTTAAGCGAAACCCACGAAAGGTCCATAGCCGACAAGTCAGCACATGTATCGATCGATCAACCATACACTCTGCAGAGGTTTTACATAACCACAAGATCTGCCTTCTTCGCTGACCGTCGTCAACTGGGATGATTCCAGCCGCTTGCTAGCCTAGGATAATGCCACTCTACCATTCAGCCCTGGTACACCCCAAGTTTAGTTTGGGGTGGCTGAAACTATGAGTCATGAGCCAGGTCCACAAGGTCTCCATGAAGTCTCGGAAGGGTGTGGGGGAAATCCTCCACGCCTCGTACCTCCTTACACTGTCCGCTATCAACCTAGCAGTAGTGGCAATATCCTACCAAGTAGTCTGGCCGTCCCGCACCATATAGGGCGAGTGGTACGTAAGGCTTCCCGGTGAATCTGAGTACTAGTAAGTCCTTAGGGATGACCAAGCCAGAATGTCTTCATCAGGGTTTCCCTTTACCATGCCACCATAGCACCTCCATCCTGGGCTCCTCCCATCACAGGTTCACACCCAGGACCACCTCATACACCATTTACCCACCATAGGTATCCATTTCCAAGGGTGCCCAGGTAGCACCCCATGGCAAGACTTGCCCCAGGCTCGTCGTATACTCCAACTTGGTTGACACAACCCTCACCCTCCACACACCCAGGTCACACACACAGCACTCTCCCCATAGTCCAGATAACACCGGTTTCCACCACGCATTAATGTAGTATAAGTGTAGTAGAAGTATAAGCAATGAAATATAGCAGCAAGCGTGTGTCTAGCCTAATAGCAGGGTATGCAGGGGTAAGGTTGCGTCAAGGTAAAGGCCATCAAGTAAGCATTCTACCATGCAAGTCCTATCATAGTGTGATTATAACAGTAAAGTAAAGCAATATCAGTTCTATATTAGCCATGCGTAATAGGTGCTATGAGATTGGGTGGGATGTGGCACCTTCAGTGTAGTCGTCCCCGTACTCCTCACGGTACTTTCGGTCCTCGTCTGTCAGGTTCTCCTCCGAGTCTGCAAATAATCGCATTATAGTCGCATTAGCGACGTCTATAGAATGGCACAAAAAGCAATGAAAATTTGAAAGAACCAAATGCACTCAAACATGGGTTCATTGCGTAGAGCTCGATTTTAGATGAATTTTGGTCCTGGTATTGTATTTTTCTAAGTTCGTATGAATTAGTTATGAATTTCCAAAGCTTCAACCATTTCTGAAAATGAGAAAAGGCTGGATTAATATTGTGCTGACACGTGTCACACTATGACTGGTTCACGTGGCATGCTGACGTCAGCATGACGGCATCCTCTCGGCTCCGAGCTGACAAGTGGGGTCCTGCTGATGTCATCTTGACGTCAGCATGATGTCATCAACGTCATCAGTTCCAATAGGTGGGGCCAAAGGTTCTTGGGTCACTGACTTGTGGGTCCGGTCAAAGTCAACATCAAGTCAACAGGCGAGTCAACGGTCAACGGATCATAGTCACTAACAGGTGGGGCCAGGGCTACTGATGTCACCATGACATCATCATGACGTCACCTCGGCTGTGTTTGTTACTGACAGATGGGACCCGCGTGACGTCGTCATGATGTCAGCATGACGTCACCTACTGACAAGTGGGTCCAGAGTCTCTGTGTCGCTGACATGTGGGCCCAGTCAATCGGTCAACATTGACCGGTCAACGGTCAACACAGGCCGGGTCCAAACTGGGCCGGTTGGGCCTAGATATGGGCTGGGCTTTGGCCCACCACATGGCATGCTGTGGCGCTGCCACGTCGTAGCCAAGGGCCTCCACTGGGCTTCGTCCACAGATCGGCCCACACCGTGTGGCTCACAGTGGACTTGTGTTCACGGTCCATGGACCGTAGGCTGGGTCTTCGGTGGACCGAGTCTATCCTTCTTCCCTCTGGCCTGGTCCATGTGCACCGGGTGCAGGTGTGTGCGGCCGGTGAGGGGAATCCTCTGCTTCCTTCCCCGGTGTGCTTCCGCCAATGGTGAGCTCACCGGCGAGCTCCCATAGCGGCACTGGCGTCCAATTGAGGTGGGGAAAAGCATCGCCAGGCCTCGACGAGTATGGTGGTGGGGTCAAGGTGGCGGCTAGGACTTCCTAGGGCTTTGGCCACGGTGGTCGGTGGCTCGGCGTGGCGGTGCTTGCCGGCGGGGCATCTAGGGGCAGTTCTAGGGGTCCTGGTGCCCCGTTCTCTTTCAGACGGTTAGCGAGAGACAGGATATAGCATCAACGACGACCATAGGGCGCGGTGGAGTCCACATGCGGTGGTGGTGCACGGTGGAGCTCCGGCCGAGGTTCGATGCTCGTGGCCAAGGTGCTGCGGCCGGCTAATGGTGTCTTGGTCTACGTGGCTATCCTTCGGGCGTCACGGTGGTGCTCTATGGCTATGTCCTAGTCTAGCAAGGCGGCTAGGTGCGCACGGGCTGGCCATGCCATGACGGCGGCGTCATGAGCGCGGTGAGCGCGTGCACTGCTACGGCGTCCATGGGCTAGGAGGAGGTCTCAGCAAAGGACTCATCGAGTGGTGCTGGCGGCGTTCGGTGGTGGTGTGGTGGCGAGGCACGTCGTCGGGGTAGACGCTTAGGGCGGTGCTCTGGGCTCCAGTGATCGACGTCTCCGAGCTCCCTGCTCGCCTCCCTCTTCCGAACTTCCTCCTTAGCCCTCTTCTCTCAGAGTGGTGCGGGCAGTTGGGCCACCGAGCGGCGGCGGTGGGCTGAGGAATCCCTAGGGCGCTCTGGGCATCGCTTTATAGCCCCGGGGTCCGAGCTTCACCCATGGCGGATGGGGCGGACGGCTGACAATGCGCCGATTGCATCAGACGGTATCACGGGCGCTCTAGGCATCGCTTTATAGCCCCGGGGTCTGAGCTTCACCCATGGCGGATGGGGCGGATGGCTGACGATGCGCCAATTGCATCGAACGGTATCACGGGCGCGGGTGGTTGGCGCAGGGGTTGCGTGGGCGCGGCGCCAAGGGAATAGGGCCAGGTTTCGCATGACCCCGGGCCCGCGCCTATCACTTTGGTCGAAACTCGACCAGGAGGAGATGCTGGCGTGGGGAGGAAGAAGACACTGTGCCGGGAGTGGCTGACGCGTGGGGTCCGGGTGGCAGCGGCAGTAGGTGGGGCAGACGGGTGCGTGGGCGTGAGCGGCGTGCTGGGCTGGCTTGCTGGGCCGGTCGTTCGGTCACGCAAGTTGGGCCGGCCTGCGCGTGATGCAGGGCTGGTTTGCGGGCCGAGCAGGCCGAGCCGGCTACGAGGCTTTCTTCTTTTCTTTTCTTTTTTCTGTTTTATTTTTCTTCTTCTTTGTTTGAATTCAAATTTGATTTGGAATTTGAATTCAAATCTGGTGTGCCTTATTCATTGGAGTTTTAGATATGAGGCCCACAACACTCTTTTATATATATTAGGAACTTTATTTAGCTATTTTGTATAACAAAAATAGGTGTAGTTTTGTTATACAAAAATAGAAATAGTTTTCTCTTTAAGCATTTGTTCTTTGGTTTGATTAATAATTACTTTATGGTTTATTTCTTTAAAGGAGTTGTTAAGCATTACATAAAGCAAATGGAAATCCAAATCACCATTTGAATTAACAATGTATGCTACATTTTATTTGTCAGTATTTAAATAAACATAATTAACAAATGACATGCCATGCTCATGAAATTGTTTAGCTGGGTTACAACTAATGCAACACCTAGGGTTGGCTCCTACAGATGTCACTCAACATTGCATGGGGTAACAACAAAAATTTTGTAGTTGTGATTTTGTTTTGGTGTGTGGATTTTTGGGTTGTTACACACACCACTCAGCAATCCTCAACTAATCCTCAACTAGAATTACAAATATATCTATTATGCATTTGCTATATTCCTATTGTAAATAGATTACAGAACAAAGATAAAGAAATTGCACATTTGACATAGTGCAACTTGTACTTGCTTCTAATGCAATTATACTGTATATGTATACAATTTAAAGATCTGGCTCATCCAAGTATTGCTATTTGTACCACTATCAATTCAACTAGCAGTTTTGATGTGGTGCAGGGACAGAGGTAGCTAGGAATGGCTATAATCTCACATACTAATTCTTTATGATGCTTCAACTTTATCCTAATGACATATCATCATTTATTACTAAATGAAAGGCAAAGAATATGGCAAAATTAAGACTGGAGTAGGAAGTATTACAGATCACTAAAACTATGGATGGGCATAACTTTCAGGTAATATAAATATCAATAATTAAGTTTTGGATTAGAAAAAATATATTTTCCATGGACTAAATGATGTACATCATCTACTGCAGGTATCATATACACATGCAAGTGAAAACTCAGAACCAAACTTTGATCTCACAACAGCAGATGGGATAAGAAAGTGGCAAGAAACACTACAATTGAAGTACCAGACTAACCAGGTACTAGATTAAAATATTAGTTCAAATAATCATTTACTCAGTGCAACTAGACATATGTCAATAAGTATATATGTTCAAATAGATGCAGAGTGGACAAAATGCATTTGCAAATTCTATGTTGACAAATCTATCAGACATCAGTTACAATGATAGAGATGAGCACAATAGGAACACCAATTATGATGCAGAAATACTTACTAGATTTGATGTCGGCCCTTCAAATACCTACAGATACAAAAAGGTGAGAAAATCATTGCTTTGATTCAAAAATGTCAAGATAAAAAGGTTGTTGTTAGTATAAATTAATGCACACAGAATAATCCGCAAGCGCACGGATATTATACCGATGTAGCACTTCACCAGGAGTACCCAATTTTATATTGAACTCGAGAAAACGTGTGTGAGAATAACTAAATCTAACTTATTCCAATTTCACAATCAAGGCTAGATAATAGGAGTGTAGATGAGACAACTAAGGTCTTCTAGTTCTAACTTTGGTAAGCTTTATTTTCTTGTCGGTGTTTCGAGTAAGCACCGGCTAGTAATTTGTATATTGCGCGTTTGACTCGGATGGTGTGATAAGAGGACACAAGGATTATACTGGTTCGGGCCGAATGTCCCTACGTCTAGTTTTGAGCTGCTCATGTTACTAGCACTGAGTTTGTAGTAGGGGGTTACAAACTGGCGAGAGAGGGAGGTAGCTCCCAAGTCTCTGGTATGATGCGGTATGTTTGTCTGATGAATCGTCGTGTGATGAGTCGATCCCTTAGTGGGACGCCCTGCTTTCCCTTTAAAGGTCAAGAGAAAGCAGGGGTTTACAATCGAAGGGAGGAGGAAAAAGGAAAGAGAAATAAGTCTTCCGGTGGTGCGCTGTCCTCCTGTTCGTGTGGGTCCCGCTGACCCTGTAGATCATGGTGGCAGCGGCGTCGTACCCGGGTCCTGTTGGCTGCTGCAGCTTACGTGCGGGCGTCATGCGCCATTCTTGTCTTCCATCACATCCGAGTGGACGGAATGGTCAAAGGGTCCCTTGACAGAAAGCCATGCATGGGGCCAACTGTACAGTGCCGGTCAACTGACGCTGGTTTAACTGATGTTGGACGGTGGTCAGGTAGGGAGTTGGTAGCATAGTGACCATGCATCCGTCACTCTAGGCGATGCGAGTTCCTTAGAATGACATGTCGTGGGGATGGGTCATGCTGAGATGTGACCGCTCCCTGCACGATGGTAGAAGTTTGACCTTGAGTGGTATTTTCTGGCCCGTAGTGGTTGGCGGCGACATGAGCTTCTATTAAAAACCTTGTTCAAGGAATCAGGTGAGGCAGAGTTAGCCCTCAGACATCGGCCGAGGCGGAGCTGACCCTTAGGGGTCAGCCGAGGCAGAGCCAGCCCTCTGACATCGGGCGAGGCAGAGCTAGCCCTCAGACATCAGGCGAGGCGGAGCCAACCTTCAAGGGTCAGACAAGACAGAGTCAGCCCTTAGGAGTTAGCTAATGTGGAGCCGACCCTAGGGGGTCGAGTGATGTGGATCCTGCGGCCTTAGTGTCCACTAAGGCAGAGCCAACCCTCGGGGGTCGAACAAGGCAGAGCCCCTGCCCTTAGTGATTAGACGAGGTGGAACCTAGAAAGAGGTGTAGTCGCGCCCTTGACCGCTCGGATGAATCAATCATTGATGGTTATTAGCTCCTCCTCTTCGAGTACCCTAGTATTGATCCCCAATAGTAGCTCTTGAGCCCTCAGGCGATTTGGGTAGAATCACCTAGGGTTTTTTCGACTTGCCAGTGGGTGCGCGCGAGCGCACTTGGTGGGTGTAGCCCCCGAGCCTACGGAGAAGTAGAATACTCCTTCAGAGTTTTTTCAAAAGGGAGAACTCTAAGGGCCCTGGCCTTCTTTTGTCACCCATGGTGTGTTCTAGGAACAATGATTCCTTCTTGTTGAGGTCAGACCCTTTGCGGGTATGGTTGTGAGTTTTTGTGGTTTGTTAGCTAGATAGTCTGATTAGGGTCTAGGCGTCCCATTCGTGGGGATCCTACTAGGGTTAGCCTGGCTGAGACCCAATCATGGGCCAAGATGTCCGTGGAGCTCATGCACCTGGGTACTAGCTTGCTTGTGGGGCCCATCCCCTCTGTCCCTCATTGTAAGGGTGCTTGGCGTGGCTATCAAACCTGTTGATGGGCCAACTGTCGAACTCCTAGGCCTGGACAAGCCGTAGAGGTGTTTTTTGATCTATATTCCTCTTACTCATAACGAGTTGTGGCCCGCCCAGGGAGGCAAAATGTTCGGCGCGTCCTTCAACGGAAAGGATAGGGATTGCGTGCGCATATCCCGCAGCGTGATGTTATAGTAGATCAAGGTGGGTGCGAAGATTTGGGTGGAAGGGTTGGTTACCTTGTGTCCATCGCCCCTATAAAACCAGAGGGTTTGCCCCTAGGGTTTCACACCTTGCCTTCTTATCTTTGCATCTGCAATCTCTGCCGCCAATCATTCAGACCTCCTGCATCCGCATCTAGGCTGTCATCAAGCTCACGTTCACCCGCTCCCATATTCTAATGTATCCGTGGTGCCGCTCTAACATCACGTCCCAGTGTATGGAGGGCCTCATCCATCGTGGTCTTCTCTATGCACGGACCATGGAAGAGTGGCTGCTGCCCGGTGAGGAGGACGTACTATTACCGCCCACCGGCTACGTGGTGTCATTCATGCACTTCCATGAGCGTGGGTTCGCTACCCCTGCTCACGGATTTCTTCGGGGGCTGCTACACTACTACAAGATTGAGCTACAACACCTCAATCCCTATGTGAGGGATTCCTAGGGATTCGTCCCCACTTTGACCTATGGTGGTACTTCTTCACTGTCACCCTCCAGAAGAAGAGGGAGAAGAAGCAGGAGCAGAATATGTTGATGGGATGTGCCGGCATCCACCTCCGGAACAACCGGGTTGGCGAGTACCCATCGATGCGGTTGTCGACCTCCAACAAAGGGTGGCATTCGCATTGGTTCTATCTCAAGAACGACATTGCCGCCCCCTTGCCGGAGTTCTCTAGGCGCCTAATCGAAGAGGTCCTGGATTTTTGGAAGTGGGGTGTCCCAGAGAAGGATAGGAAGAAGATCCGGGACTACCTCACTGCCATCCGCATCTTAAAGGAGAGGGGCCTGAAGGGGTCAGGCATAATCAAGGCCTACCATGCGAGGAGGGTGGCGCCGCTGATGCGGCGTGCGCTTCCGCTATACACGATGGCGCCTGAGGCATCATTTGTCGGGACGGTGCTGGCCGAGGGAACGCTCTCCTCCTCCAAAGTTGCGTAGCGCATCAAGGAGGTGATGGAGCCTTTTCGGGATGACATAGGCGTCCCTCTTGATTTCGTGTACCCGGTGCCGAGGCACCCTCCGGTGTGGCTGGAACTAGGCTACATCGCCTTCATAGGTTTCCTTTCCTCATGCCTCCCATTCAATTGATCTCCCAACCCCTTAACACTAACATTGAGATGGGGGGACTAGCCAAGGGACCTCGTCCTTATAGATCTCTCGGCTCTACTGCCAAAGGATCTGTGCGTGGGGGCGGTGAATTACGCCAAGGCCGAGTGGTAGAGGAAGGCGAAAGAGGATGAGAGGAAGAAAAGGCAGCAAAAATTGTGGGCACATGAGCAAGGGGAGGACACTAACAGCGACGACGATGATGATGAGGAAGATGACGATGAGGTAGTCGATGACATTGAGTGGGATGACCTAGATAGCGAGGATGTGTTGACGAGTATCCGCTTGTCTTTGTAGGAGTTGGGGCCCTTCCTATTTCATGGAGGGGAGGGCACATTCGTGGGGCCGACGGAGATGAGCTGGACCATTAGCCTACCCCAGGAACCAACAGGGGTAGGCGGATCTATCGTCATGCCTAAGGTGTTGGCAGAGGTGGGTGGCTCTATCGTTGTGCCCCAAGATGCAAGGGGAGTGAGCCCCTCTACCCGGGAGCAGGGGGTGGGCTCGAAATAGCCCCACCCTAATGTGGTGGAGCAGGGGTCTAGGGGTTCACCGCCCAAACGTATCCGCCATCCAACAATGCCAATGTAAGTCACCATCTCCTTTGTTTTTCTCTGTCCTTCTCTGTTTTCATCGTGACTTATGCTTTTCTTTCTTCGCAGCGTCGTGAAGCAGCGTAATCCTTTAGCACTGGCGTTCGAGAAGGGCGTCGCCCTTCCAGCGTGGTGGTAGCCATCAGTTGGTGCCGCGCCCATTTCAGGCAGGAGCGATGCCAATGCGACTGCCTCACCAGCCAGTCACACACCGCTCGTGATGGCGCCCATGCCTTTGGCAGGACCAGCGGGCGCTGGGGCTCGAGGGATGCCCTCGGAGATCGCTGAGCATCTAGCGATGGAGGTGATACCACTGCTGACGATGGGGCGGATGGAGCTACCGGCCACACTTGTGGCGCCAACCGCGGCTGGTGTGACACCACTGGTCAAGGCCCACCGATGCAGGTGGAGGTGGCAGTGGCTATGACAGGCGGGACATAGCCGGATGTAGCCATGGCGGTGCCCAAGGCAGTGGCGTGACCCGTGCCACCGGTGGCCCAAGTGATGGTGCCCGACATGGGCTGAACAGAGGGGGACACGACCGAGGGGTCCCTGGACGTCGTGGTGGTGGCAGAGAGGATCGGTAGGGAATCATCCCTAGCCCCAGAGGTGCCCTGTGTGAAGTCATCATTCCCACTGGCCAGGTATTCATTTTATCTTACTTTCCACTCGCCTTCTTCTTTCTTTATGTATTTTTATGTTCTGACCATCATCTTTTTCCAGTCCCTTATCACTCGCAGCCAGGAGAAATCCTGGTTCCTTTGCGAGCAAAAGGAGAACTAGGACCACCTTGTCGAAGAGGCGCGACTACATGGGGATGCGACCGACCAGCTCGTTGCCGCCCAACAGAGGGTGGCCAAGCTGACTCCCCTTGCCGAGGAGGCGGACAATCTCCGACTGTGGGAGGCCAAGGCCTGTCGGCATGAGGAGCAGACTGAGAGGGCGTTCGAGGCCCTATTGGCGAGGGTGCAGCAAGATGACGAGGAGGCTGCCAGAGTTAGGAGGGAGTGGGACGAGCTACTTCAGAGGGACGCTGAGACACATCGGTGGATCCTCGAACTTCTGGCCAAGGCTGAGAAGGAGCGGGAGCTAAGGCCGGGAGCTGAGGAGAAGCTCATGGCCCAAGAGTGGTGGGTGAGTCAGGATGTCAAGGCGGTCGCCCGACTGCGCAAAGGGTGGGACAAGCTGCTCCAAACCGTCTGAGAGCATGGAGCGGCCAGCGAGCTTGGAGCGTGGAGTGGCCCACGAGGAGCGCAACTAGGCTGTCTAAGAGCGAGACGACACGCAGTAGAAGATCAACTCCCTCTAGGCCGAGCTTGGAGCCATGACAACCCAGAGGCTAGAGGCCGAGGGCATCTCTATCGGTCTGGCCACAGAGCTTGTCGAGGCAAGGAGGAACCTTTAGGCGGAGAGCGATGGGCTGAGTATCCTGAGCGTCGCCCTCAGAGTGGTCTGCGACGACCTAGAGGTGGTGCGGTCGGAGGGGACTAGTTTGCTTGTGGCCTGTGCCATCAAGATCATGGCATGAGTGCGCTAGCTCGAGAGGGATGCCCTTCATGCCAGGGTCCTTCAATCCTTCGCGATTGCTTGTTCTCATTATAGGAACACATCGACCTAGAGACGATGAGCCTTGGCTTCATGCCTGGCTATACTGACGTCGAGCTGGATGAGATAGAGGCGACGGTGGCTCCTCTTTCACAAGACCTGGTGGACAAAATGGAAGACACAGTTCTACCCCGAAGGGGTTAGTTAGTCGGATAGGTCGAGTAATCGTTCGTGTAATAAACAGACAAACTCCGTCCCTTCTGCATTATCGCACAAATTTATCATTTTGTTTTGTTTGACTAAGTTTGTTTTTGCTCCCTTTTTATGTGTGGAATGGGGTTCATGTGTTCTGACCCTTCCGTTTGTGAAAACCATGGGGCCCAAGGTGTAGGAGGGAAACTTTGATCGTGCTGGTGAGTAAGAGTGCCGTAGCCATAGGGGCGTAGGTTTCCTGTGGTCCAACCAGCGATGCCCAATCATTTGTTTCCAGAGACCTTGCTACTAGATTTATCATGAGGAAGAGGTTGGGCATGACGACTATTTTAGAAAGGGTGTATTTATACCCTTATCAGCCCCCGAGTGAGATCTAACCCCATGTCGTTGCTAGGGTCAGATGTCACTAAAGATTGTGGAGAGGATAGCGAGATTAGTAGGAGAAATCATCTCTTGTTTTCGCATGTACTCCCTCCCTAGGATTCGAGCTATCGTTCTATGACCGCGTGTTTAGTCTCTTGATTTAGGGTCGGGCGGCTCGAGCCCCCGAGCCTTGTGAGGCTCGGTAGGGGTCAACCGTGTTTCATGCGTTACCCTGCCCTTGGTTTCCATAGCCAGAGGTGACTCGTTGTTTGTTTACGACCGTGTGTTTGGTCTCTTTGCGATACCGAGCCTCCGAGCCCCCACACGTAGCAGGGGTCTAGCTAGGGAATCTATTTGTCTTGTGATCATCGGCCCTCATGCGTCCATTCGCTAGAATGAAGGGGCTGAGCCGTGCCATGCTTTCTTCGTTGGATGGAGCACGGTGCTCGGTGAGTTGTTAACGGGCTTGTTCGAGTGGAGCCCCGGCATCCCCTTCATGGGGGCCTAGTTCAAGGTTAGCTGGTGACTAACTCTAGATTCTTGGTGACCGGTCCATATAGTTCCTGGATCCGTTCGACTGGTCTGAGGGCTCGATGCCTTTCTTTAGGGAAAAACCATGGACCCTGCATCATCCAAGATTCAAAATGAGGGTTGGGACGCCTAAGGCACTCCACGTGCTTCGGGTATTGACCGCTAGTGGGCCCGTCCTTAACCTCCCCTCACTCTAGGGTGCCCTAGAGCGGCCGTGAACCCACTGGTGGGCTAGCCTTTGAACTCCTAGGCATTAATGGGCCATAGGAGCTTTTTCAGCTCCGTATCCCGCTTACCTGCGGTGGCCCGTAGTCTTTGAAGGCGAACTATCACTCGGCGGTTTCTTCATGGGGAGGATTTGGGTAGGCATGCGCTCATCTTTTGGCAGTTTCCTAGAGCCGTTCGATCAACCTAGCCACATGTTTTACCTTGATGATAAGAGTGATGGGTTCAGGAAACTCTTACCGGGTATGATTGAGCGGGATCTAGGTCTGTTGTTCGTGACGGGGTCGGCACGACCCCCATGGGGCATCCAGCTACTCCCTATCCATTTCACAGCATCGATCAAGCCATCTAATTGACTTGTGTTACCTGCTAGGACAAGGTTTTCCTGCGGAGTCAGAGGATGATAACATCCCGTGCGAGAATTTAGTTTAGGCAGATAAACCAGGAGGGGAAATCGTAACAAATGGACAAGCTCTTAATTTCGTTATAGCAAATAGCTTTTTAGTCCTTCTCCCCTTTTTGTATAAAAAGGTTATGTAACACCCTAAAAATTGCCTCTTTTGAAATAGAGCTAAAATGATTTATTTATGAATTTTTGTCCACATGAAATATAGGAAAATAAAAATTTTCATTAATTTAAAATTCATCATAAGGTAGTAACATGTGTGAAGCATACATGCTATTGCATTTTATTTATTGTGATGAATGGTGTTGATCCAAACTCTAAAGTAATTTGGAATGTTTTTAAAAAGGGTTTGGAAATGGCTTTGAAATAAAAGAAAAGAAAGAAAAGAAAATTAGAAAAATAAAGGTATTTTTAAAGTTGTAAAGTTTATCTTGGGAAGTCTAACAAAATTGTCCATTTTTATAGGGAAGTATATTTGAAGCTATACTTGAATTTGATTTGAATTGGCTTGGGTTTTGAAAACTAGAAATAGAAAAGGTTTTTATTTGAAAATCTTCTATTCTTCATTTTCAGCCCAACCCCAGGAACCAGCCCAGTCTTCCTTTTCCTTTCCCATGCCCAGAATCTGGCTCGGCCTGCTGGCGGCCCAGCCAGTAGCCACCCTGCCTTCTTCCCTTTTCTCCCGCGCAACGGTCTGCTGCTCCGCGCCCTCCCTCCGTGTCGCTCCGCACGCGCACCGTGCGGCCCAGCTTGACGGCCCGCTCTATTCGGCCTACCCCACACGCCTACACCCACACGCCGTCCCCTTTCTCCCTCACTGCCCCACGGGTCCCGCCCGTTAGCACCACCTCCCTCCCTTTCCTTTTCTTCCCTGCATGCTCCTTTCCTTCCTTCGCCCCATCGATGGCGCTGCCATGCACGGCAAGCCGCCGGTCCACCGCTCCTGCAAGGAAGGCAGTCAAATCCTCCCGTCCCTCACTTCCCTTCCATCCACGCAATGCCTACCACCTATAAAGCACCGAGCCGAGCCCCCTTCTTCTCCCCTTTCTCGTTTGCTCATGCTCGCTCGCCACCGTCGCCCCGTAGTCCGCTGCTCCGGTGCCGAATCGACGACACCGACGTACCTAGGAGCACCACCATACTCCCTCACGCCCGTGGGTACCCTCAATTCCTCAATTTGGCCTTCGATTGCTTGGTTTTTCCTCACCTGCCCTCTCTCTCTCTAGATCGCCGCCGCCGTCGAACCACCCCTTCGGAGGCCTTCTAGACGTCGCGCTCCATTCCCTCGACCTCGTGGTGAGCTTCGCCGTCTCCTCATGCCCTCTGTTAGTCGATTTGCGTACTAGAACACCGTAGCAGCGAGCACCCGATGTCGCCGGCCATGGTGCTACCGCGGGCCATCATCTCGGCACATTCCCCACCGTAGTTTTGCGCTCCCTTGAGTTAGCGATTGCCCGCAGAACGTTTCGGTGTGTTCGGTTGGTCTTGGGGAGGTCCGAAACGCCCCCCAACGTCCACCGCCGTGCTGCCTCGCCGCCAGTAATGGAGAGCCGCCGGAGCCACTGTGTAGCCGTCGGGAATCACCCGCACACACACCTGCGCTGTCAGATCTTGATTGAGCGATCAGGATAGATACCCCTTTGGGGTTAAGTGGCCGGTCCACCGTGGACCCATGCACCCAGTCCACGGTGCCACGTCAGCGCTCGCCCACGCACGCGTGGTGCACCGCGCCACCCACACACCACCACGTGTCGGATGAGTCAGCAGCCGAGTCAACCTGTAGTCAAGCCATACGCATTTTGCAGAAAAGCCCCTCAGTTTCCAGTGAATTAACCCACAGTCCATATTAGTTCAAAATAAATACAAATCAGCCCTATTTTTATTCACTTTAGACCCTGTATTTTCTAGAAATAGTACGTGCAGTCCAATAAGCGTGCAAATTCATATTTTTAATTGTTTTTAATTCAAAAATGAGTTTGAGTTATTTACAGAAATGCCACCAAACCTTATTTCATGCGTAACTTTTGCGTTTTAAGTCCGATTTGACCCGTTCAAATTGCGTTAGGACCGTATTTACGTTTTCTACGTGTTTATACTACTGTTAGGCATGTTTTCAATATTTGAAATTCATGGGTAGATTTAATCTATTATCTAACTATAGGAAAATTTGTTTAAATCATAACCTATTCATTTTAACTCCGAAATAGTCCGTTCAAGTTGCGTTAGATTCATAGCGACGAGATCTACGTGTTAGTAATAGTGTTTACTATATTGTTATTTCTGAAATAACATGGTTTAAATCATATCTTGATTAATGATTATGCAACTAGATTTTATAAATAAAATATGATTGTTTTACTTTTGTTTTATAATTCAAATCTAAAATTGACTTAATTCAATCTATATTATTTATAAAATATCTTATATATATGAATTTATATAGTTAAAATAAATGAAGCCTATAGTTTTCTTTTCCATGTATAAAGCAAATCTCTCGGTAGTTGTAACTTTTCAACCGTAGCTCCGATTAGCGTGCTTCTCGCGACTGTGTGTTCGTAGCGATGCATAGAATCGTATTTCAAACTCTTTTACTTATGATTGGTGTACTGTTCTGATATAGATGCAATTGTATACTATGCATGTTTGTGTGGTGCTCTATGATTACGTCCAGTCAGTGAGATATACGTGGTGATCCAGAAGAAGAAGAAGGACGTGAAGATTAAAGCTTACCGAAGGATCGGTGTGTAAGGCAAGTATAGCACGGGACCATCCTTGTTACCTGTTCACCTTTAGTCACTTAATTCATACTGCATGTGTCTACCTTGTTGCCAATAAGGATATCCTAGATATTTGATATCTTGTACCTTGAAACCTTTGGTGTTATTGCATTGGGTAGTTTTTGCTAGTGCTAAATCAAAACCATGATCTTGTAACTTGACTAATGGTATATGCAATAAACATTAAAACATGACTTTTTAGCAATATGGAAACAGGGGGCTAGAGTATTTAGCTACTTTCTAAATGCTTCAGATTCCTCTCCCTAAGGACTTATTTGTAAGCGATCATCCGGGACTTACAGTACAACTATGAGGGCTCTGGCTTTAGCCCAGTATGAGGACCTTTTCTAGCTTGTTAGTGGTTACCTTTATGGCGCATGAGGGTATGTTTCCTTTCCTGCTAGGATGTGTGTACCGTGCTGCGTGCCCATGCGTGCTACTCCTAGAGAAGGGCCACATACGCCTAGCGGCGCTAACTTGTTAGATGAACCTTTGAAAGGCTTTATAGTGAACCCTACCGACCTTCCTTGGTAGTGGGTCAAGAGGCTGATCACCTTGGGCAAAAGGGTTAATCATGACTCACAGTGAAAGTGTACAACCTCTACAGAGTGTAAAATTGTTATAACAACCGTGCTCATGGTCATGAGTGGCCTTAGACCCTTATAGAATAGAGATGATCACTAATGGATAATTGTACTAATGATCAATTGTTTATGCTATTTATTAATCATGTTTACCTGATCATGTGTTTATGGGCTTATGGATAAACTTGTTGCCAACCAATTGCTAAAATTATGCTAAACAAAAGCTAATGCAGTAAACCAGTGTCAGCCTTTTGAGCCTCATGAACCCCATGATATAATTGTTAAGTACAACATGTACTTACGCTTGCTTTACTTTTCTATATTTTGGATAAAAATCCCGGATGCGTACCAGATTGCTGGTTTGGAGGAGTTAGGCTTGTGGTCAACCAGTCAGTCATCCCTGTGGATTTGGAGTCTTCGCCTAAAGATCGGAGTCGACTTTCCACTGTCTATACTATGAGGTTATTTTCCTTTTACTAATACGTTTTGTATTTAAGCATTGTCTATTGATATTACCCTTATTTATGGCTATATATGAGATTTGACTTCCTGGGCTCACATATAGTGTGTATCTGGTTTTGCCTTTAAAACCAGGTGATATAGGTTAGTGCATTCTAACCCTTTTTGTTGTTAAGGCCATAAAAGCTCGGGATGTGGGTGAGCCAGTTCTGATCATGCTGGTGAGTAGAGACATCGTAGTCATTGGGGCGTAGGTTTTCTAAAGCTTGACCAGTTATACTCAGAGCCTATTCCCGTAAACCTAGCTCCTAGGTTTTAACATGAAAGGGGGTCGGGCACTGAGAATGTTTGCTAGGTGGATAGATTTTTAAAGCATACCGGCCCTTTCCATGCCTAAGGCCAAAAAAGCCTGGGGTGCAGAAAAAAATTCTAATTACGTTGGTGAGCAAAGACACCGTAGCCACCGAGGCGTAGGTTTCTCACAGTCTGACCAGTTTTACTCAGTGTTTGTTTCCGCAAACTTTGCTTTTGGGTCTTAATCGTGAGAAAGGGTCGGACGTAGAGGCTGTCTACTAGATAGATATGCTCTTATTAGCCCCTGAGTGAGGCCCTACCCTTTGCCGTTGTTGGGGTCAGGTGTCACAAAAGATCAGGGAGTCGATAGCGAAACTAATAAGAGAAAGTGTGCGTTTATTAAGGGTAAAAGCAACGTAGCTGCTCGATGTTCAAGGCATTGGCGAAGACCTCACTATCGATGGTCTTGAGCTTGTAAGCGCCTGGCCGGAGCACCTCCATGATGACGTACGGTTGCTCTCACATTGGAGAGAGCTTGTGGCAGTCCTTGTTGCTCTGGATGAGGTGGAGAACCAGGTCTTCGATGTTGAAGGCCCGATCCCACACCCAACGGCTGTGGTACCGTCGTAATGCCTGCTGGTACTTGGCCGAGCAGCGGAGGGCAACATCGCGCACTTCATCCTATAGGTCCATGGCGTCCTCGAGGGATGCCTTAGCTCCCTGTTTGTCATACACTCTGACCCTTGGCGCTCCATAGTCAAGGTCGATCGGGAGGATAGCCTCGGAACCGTAGACCATAAAAAATGGTGTGTAGCCGGTGGCCCGGCTGGGGGTCATCCTAATGCTCCAGAGCACCGCAGGAAGCTCTACAACCCATTGTCCGCCATACTTGTTCAACTAGTTGAAGATCCTAGGCTTGAGGCCTTGTAGGACCATGCCGTTCATGTGCTCGACCTGCCCGTTCATGCGGGGGTGCGCCATGGTGGCCCATTCGACCTAGATGTGGTATTCAACATAGAATCAGAGGAACTTCTTTCCGATGAATTGTGTGCCGTTGTCTATGATGATAGAGTTCAAGACTCCAAAGCGATGGAGGATGTTGAGGAAGAATTGCACGACTTGCTCAGACCTGATCGCGAAGATCGGCCGAGCCTCTATCCACTTTGTAAACTTGTCTATGGTGACAAGCAGGTGGGTGTAGCCCCCGGGCGCCCTTTTGAGGGGTCCGACCAGATCGAGCCCCTAGACTATGAATGACCATGTGACGGGGATCATCTAGAGCGCTTGGGCTGGTAGGTGAGTCTGCCAAGCGTAGTACTAACACCCTTCGTAGGTGCGCACAATCTACTCAGCGTCAGCTACTATGATTGGCTAGTAGAAGCCTTGTCGAAATGCATTTTCAATCAGGGTTCTAGGTGTGGCATGGTGACCACAGACCCCACCATGGATATCACTTAGCAAATGCTTCCCCTGTTTGATGGGGATGCAGCGCTATAGGATCTCGGTGTGGCTTCGCTTGTAGAGTCTGCCCCCAACAAGGACAAAGGACTTGGCGCGACGCCCAAGTCGTTGAGCCTCTGTCTTGTCCGTCGGCATCGCCTCATGGAGGAGGTAGTCGAGGGAGAGCATCCTTTAGTTGACCAAAGGGTTAGGCTCTATCACTAGGTCCTCTTTGAGCTCCATGACTTTAGGGTCAGATGGAGCCGACGGTTGATCAGCCCCCGAGCCCAGGGTGGGTGGCCCGTCACCGGCTTGTTTCAGCTCCTCGTAGTGGACCGAGGGTTTGTGCTGATCGCTGGTGAAGACGCCTATCGGCACTAGCTCTCGACTAGACACCGCCTTCACCAGCGCATCGGCTGCCTCATTGAGATGCCTTAGGATGTGGTTGAGCTTGAGGCCGTCGAACTTGTCCTCTAGCTGGTGGACTTCTTAGCAATATGCAGCCATCTTGGCATTGTGGCAACTCGACTCCTTCATGACTTGGTCAATGACTAGCTGGAGTTGCCTCGGACATTGAGGCATTGGATGCCCAGCTCGATGGCGATGAGCAAGCCATTGATGAGTGCCTCATATTCGGGCACATTGTTGGGCGAGGGGAAAGCATGGTGCCAATGCGCACCATTTTGCCCTCGGGGCTGCTGGGGTCTATGAGGACCTCCTTGATGCCCTCCACTAGCTCGAAAGACCCGGCCAACCACTTTGGGTTGGGTGCTTCTTCGGCGACCTCCTTCCTAATGGCTGTGAGTTCTTTGGAGGCGACAATTGCCATGGCATGATCGTAGCATTTGACCTTGCACTCATAGGCGCGATGGAAGGAGGCATTGATGGTGATGACCCCACCCGATCTTCAGCTTTAGGTAGGTGTTGTTGGGGACAGTCATGAACTTCATGTAGCATGGTCATCCCAGGATGGCGTGGTAGGTTCTGTGGAACCCAACCATCTTGAAGGTGTGGTCTCCGTCCTTTAATTGGATAGATCCCTGAAGGTGATGTGCAGATTGATCTACCCAAGTGGCATAGCCTGCTTTCTAGGCACGATGCCGTGGAAAGGTGCTCGGGTTAGTCAGATGCGGGATTGGCTGATGCCCATGGCGTCGAGTGTCTTGGCATACATGATGTTGAGGCTGCTGCCTCTATCCATCAGTACCTTGGAGAGCTGCTTCGTGCTAATGATTAGGTTGACCACGAGCGGATACCTCCCCAGTTATAGGACGCTCTCCAGGTGGTTGGTCCAATCAAAGGTTTTGGCGGACTGTGACCACCAGAGGAAAGTAGGCACGGCTGGCTCAGCCATATAGATGTCACGGCGTGCAAGCTTCTGGTGATGCTTGGAGTCATAGGCTGCCGACCCTCCAAAGATCATGAGGCAACCATCCGATATTAGAAAACCACCATCTATCCCCTCGGCATCGTCTACGGTTAGCTTGGGGTCCTTCCCATGCTCCCCCTTGTTGAAGCCTCCAGACAAGAATCGCTTCATGAGGCCACAGTTCTTGTATAGATGCTTGA
Organism: Miscanthus floridulus; assembly: GCF_019320115.1. NCBI lineage: Eukaryota > Viridiplantae > Streptophyta > Magnoliopsida > Poales > Poaceae > Miscanthus > Miscanthus floridulus. The sequence goes on along the minus strand of NC_089589.1, from coordinate 13,974,014 downwards.
TAGGGAAGGAATTATTCAGGCATGGCCCTTCAAGAAGCTTCTCGAAGTGGTCTAGAGTACCCTTTGTGGGCTTTTGGCCCCCCTTGCGATCGGTGGCGGCCATGAGCGAGCCCTCGCGCTGCTGCTTGTTCTTCTTCTTGATGGGACGATTGGAGGCGCCTTCATCGGCGTCCTCATCTCGCTTGGCCTTGCCTTTTAGGCGATCGAAGATCGCTCCGATCGCCTCCTCGCCCAAGGCGTGGTTGGTGGTGATGTCAAGGAGCTCCTTGGTGGTTCATGGGCCCTTACATCCTAGCTTGTGAACCAGGGACTCATAGAAGGTCCTAGACAGGAAAGCTCCTATAACGTCGGCATCAGTGACGTTGGGCAGCTCGTTGCACTGCCGGGAGAAGCACCGGATGTACCCACGAAGGGTTTCTCTGGCCTTCTATCAGCAGTTCTTAAGGTCCCATGAGTTCCTAGGGCACTTGTACATGCCCTGGAAGTTCCCGACGAAGATCTCTTTCAGGTTCGCCCAACTTTGGATTCTGTTGGGTGGAAGGTGTTCCAACCATGTTCGCGCCGAATTGGCTAGGAACAATGGAAGGTTGCGGATAATGAAATCATCATTATCTGCTCCACCGGCTTGGTAGGCAAGCCGATAATCCTCAAGCCATAGTCCAGGGTTCATTTCCCTAGAGTATTTTAGGATATTGGTTGGTGGTTGGTACCTTAGTAGGAAAGCGGTGTTGAGGATGTGTTGGCCAAAGGCCTAAGGCCCCAGTAGACCGGTGCTCGGGCTTCAGTCCTTGCCACTGTCATAGCATCCGCGATGATGAGGGTGATAGTCATAGCTAGCTCCCTCTCTCGGATCGTTGTGGGTACGTCTATGGGTGTCGAGGGTATGACGTGCATCACGGTTACGACCGAGACACTCATGCACCGTGACTGTGGTGCGCTGCCTACCACCTTGTGGTGCCTGGTGAACTGACGTGTCCTTGTTGGGTCGCTCTAAGGGCATGCACTGGCTTGCATCGCCGAGACAGCAAGCTCTCGGCCTGCTGCGCCGCTGCACGCTCGAGCAACGTGCGAATCTCATAGTGGGCCCAACGATCCTCAGACGTTGCGGGCCCCAAAAGCTCACGGAGCAAGGTCGCCGTAGCAGTAATGTTCTGGCTCACCCGGGCGAAGTGTGGGAGGGCTTCATCATTCGTGATGATCCTCCGGTTCATGTCATGGGCAATGGCGCGCGTGTGCTCACCGTCTCCATGGGGCTCGATCTCCTGATTGAGCTTCACGCGTTCCTGCTAGAGCTAGAGTCGTGCCTCCTCGAGCTCTAGGTGCCGGGCCTTTAGCTACTCCATCCATAGGTAGGGTGGGGCCCCTATCTCCCCCTTGACCTCATCATCGATGTTGTTCGTTGGGGTAGCCTCCTCCTCGTGGATGCTTTCAACGTGTCCCTCAATGGTACCTCTCATGAAACACTCATGAGAGGGGTGATGGCTCCCCCTACTAGAGTCAAAGCTGGAAGGCGATTCTGATTCTCCTGTGAGGATGTCATGGAAAGACTTTGTGACATATTCGGTCATCCCTATGAACTCATTGTTCGTGGGGGATGGAGGCGTGCATTGCGCCATAGGGTGGCCATCGGTCTCTGCAGCATTGCAGAGACCAAACGGGAGCGCTATCGGGGCGCTCCAGATGAGGTATTCCGGAGAGAGCGGCTCCCCTCCGGCAAGCTGTGCCATGACGTTGGTGAACGAGAAGGTGAGGTGGCGTAGGTCCTCCTAGGATGGCCGGGGTCCCAGGAAGGCATCAAGCTGGTGCTCTAACCTCCTGTAGTCGAAGTCGAGGAGCTGGTTGCTTTCAGGGGTGCAGGCCTTCGGTGTGTGTAACTACAGCTCCTTAAGCGCCTCAGTGATTGCGTCGAGGCCGACAGAGTGGAGAGGTCAGGAGGCGGTGGGAGCCATTGCCAACCCTCCCTCCATTGTGACGATGAAGTCTAGGTCCCCAAAACGCATGTGCGTGCCCGGTCACCCTGGGCATTCGGTTAACCGAAACCGTTCGGTTCTAGTTCCTCGGTTCTTTACAAAATTCGGTTAGCATAAAACTAGAACCGATCGGTTAGCTACAAAACTTGGAACCGAGGAAATTCGGTCTCGGTTAGTTCGGTTCGGTTTCGGTTAGAACCGAACTAACCGAGCCATACATTACATCAGCGACATAGAAGGGAAGAAAATGAGAAAAATGAAAACCGAGCCATACTATACAGTTCGGTTCTTTTGGTACTAGGCCAATATGTACAGATTCGGTTCTTCGGTTCTGTTCGGTTAACCGAGGTCTGGAACCGAATTACCCGATATTATTTCGGTTCCTGAGAACTGGGAACCGAACTAAGAACCGAAATTTTCGGTTTCGGTTAATTCGGTTTCGGTTCCGGTTATTTCGGTTCGGTTCTCGGTTTTCGGTTATTTTTGCCCAGGGTTAGTGCCCGGGACCCAGCTGAGGTTATGACTAGCCATCCAAGGCCTGGTGTGGATGTCGAGATGCGCAAAAGGCCCCTACCTAGCATGCCAACTATCAGTGTTTTGAGTTGCCACCAACAAGTAAATTTATAATATTGCGTGTCTGGCTCGGATGGTGTGCGAAGAGGACATGAGGTTTATACTAGTATAGACAGAATATCCCTACGTCCAGTTCATTGCTGCTGCTCGTGTTACTAGCACTGAAAGTTTGTAGTAGGGGTTACAAATGGGCGAGAGAGGGACATGTCCCAAGTCTCTTATTGAAAGGGTGAACGAATGCCGAGAGCTCGGTCGCTGCTCGGTTGTATGTTCGGGGTTCGATGAGTTGATTGGATTCGAGTCTCCTATGGTGTGTTGCAATGAGTTCTAATCGTTGGTTCGATGCCCCCATAATGGGATGCCTTGCTTTCCCTTTTATAGGTCAAGGGAAAGCAAGGGTTATAGCGGAGGAAGAGAAGAGAACGAGAGAAAGAAGTCCTTTAGGATCGCTGGGTCCTTCTTCTCCTCTATGTGGGTCCTATTGACCCTATAGATATCAATAGGGATAGCTTCTTGTCATGGCCCTATCCGTCACTAGCACCATGTGTAGGCGTTGTCTGTCGATCATGGCGCTCTACTCCGTCCTAGCGGACATCGTGGTGAACTGATACACCCATTTGTGTTTGTACGGGGGTTAGGCAGAACTACACCGGTATGCCCAACGCTGTTCCTAACGTGAACCCCCTGGTATGGATAGTCATGGGTCGCGGGCTACATCAAGGCATGCCAGTCTCTTCCTTAGCGTCCGAGCTTTGACCCAGGCCCATACGCTTGGACCTAGAGTGGCTAGTGGTGGCATGGGTCTCCATCAGGCGAGATGGAGTCCTCCCCTAGAGTCTAGGTGAGGTAGAACTAGTCCTTAGAGGTCGAGCGAGGCGGAGCTTGTAGCCTCAATATCAGGTGAGGCAGAGCCTACCCCTAGAGGTCGGGTGGGATGGAGTCCGTCCTCAGAGGTCGGGCGAGGCGGACCCCATGGCCTCGGTGTCGGGTAAGGCAGAGCCACCCTCAGTTGTTGGGTGAGGCAGAGCCTAAAGCCTTGGTGTCGAGCGAGGCAGAGCCACCCTTAGGGGTTGGGCGAGGTAGAGCCTATGGCCTCGGTGTGTGGTGAGGCAGAGCCACCCTCAAGGGTCAGACGAGGCAAAGCTCGCAGCCTTGGTGTGGGGCGAGACAGAGCTAACCCTCAGGGGTCGGGCGAGGCGGAGCCCACGGCCTCAGTGTGGGGCGAGGCGAAGCCAACCCTAAGGGACCGGCTGAGGCGGAGTGTGCACACCTAGGGGTCGGTTGGAGCTATAGTCGCGCTCTTGACTGTTTGGATGAATCAATCATGATGGTTATTAGCTCCTCCTCTTCGGGTACCCTAGTATTGGTCCCCAACACCGGCCGGCCTAGGGGTGGGGCCAGATGGCCCACATGGCATCCTCTGGTCCCCCACTTTGGTGACATGGCTCCTAGAACTATCTAGAGTCTTCCCATGTGGGTGCCGTGGTGGAATTCCATATTTTCCTTTGACCTTTAGGTCCTCCTTGGCGGTTTTCTGATTAAACCCTACTGGAAACACAGATTCACCAAAACTCATGGAATTTATTAGTTTAAACCCCTAAGTCTACTTTGGTGATTCATTTATACCCTTATGCATGTTTAATTAAGGGTTAAAATGTGTATGATAACTACCGTCACCAATACCCCCACACTTAGGCTTTTACTCGTCCTCGATAAAAGCTTGGTCCACTCTAGACGTAACTTTAGGATAAAACATCAACATTAAACCATTCCCAGTTATGCATGTACTGTAGGATTCAAAGTGTCTACCATGAAACTTTGGGCGGTTGAAGAATGGAACAACTTGAAATAGGTCACCGTCTTCCTTCAGTCAAGTCAATTGGAGAAACATTTTAAGATTTTTGGAAAACAAAACATAACTTACCTTCTCCTTTTGTAGTACTCTCAAATCACTCTATATATGGTATTTTTGGATCCTCACCTAGGCATAGATGACTTTGCCTTCTTTTTACCTACCTGTAACAACTTATGTGGAGCTCAGGTAGGGATGAATATAAAAACATACTTGCATTGCATATATTGTAAAATCAAAATAAGGATCCAAGGAGAAAGATGTCATACTCTTAGATCAAGATGTGCATGTGTGTGGATATATATATGGTGGCTAGCCTAATTCTACTATGTTCCTTGAAACATATCTCTCTTGATTGAAATTTGAAAAACACTTTGCAAGAAAAGCATGGGCTATCTTATTCATCTTTCTTTCTTCTTTTTTTAGGCGGGCATCGAAGTACCCATTGTTTTCACGATGTTTCTCCCCCACACTTGTTTTCCTGTATACCTTCATGCACAACATGTGGAGACAAACACATATCCAAAAATAGAGATAGAGGACTGGTAATCATAACAAGACATTATTGGACTTATCTGTCGGCAAAAGCTAGGATTTACAGTGCAACCGTGAGAGTCACATGCCTCTCACTTTAGCTCAGTAGTAGGTCCTTTTCAAGCTTGTTAGAGGTTACCTTTATGGCGCAAAAGGGGCTTGCCACGTTGGGTATATGACTGCCTCTGTTCCTATATGTATAGCCATGATGGATATGTGCCATAGGAAAGGGGGGTTCCTACATCTGCCTGCTGAGGAAACCTAGCGGCCCTAACTTGTTAGAGAAACCTATGAAATGGCTTCATAGTGTACCCTGCCTGCTCACCTTGGCATTTGTCGATACGGGACCCACGGGATACACCGCAAGGAAGGGAGGAGATCTAGTTTGATTAGGATTCCTCCCATGTAATCCTAGTAGTAATACTACCCTGTAATCCTACTAGGACTCTACATTATAAACCGACTAGGACTCTAGCCTCCTGACTATATAAAGGAGGGCAGGGCTCCTTAGATCGAGAGACTTAGAGTTTAGATAACAATTGTACAACACAACACTTCACAATCAATCCAACGCAAAGGCTAATGCCGACTGGACGTAGGGCTATTACTCAATCAGAGATCGAGGGCCCGAACCAGGATAAATCGACTGTCTTTTGCATTTACCGTCGAGTTCTGCATACGCTGAAGGCCGAACATACTACCCCGGGGACCCCCGTGATAGGCTATCGGTGGTCAAACATCGACAGCTGGAGCGCCAGGTAGGGGCTTTCGGCGACTTTGCATCCGAGAGCTCGATGGACCTCGACAACATGATCTTCTCAAAGGGATCAGCCTTCATCTTCGGTTCGTGGATCTACGAGGCAGGCGACAATGGCAAGCTCCAAGGCTGTCTCCTCGAAGATTTAGATCATCATCAGGACTTTTCCATTTCAGCGATAATGACAGATCAGCTTGCTGGAAGATTCGCATAGCTCGTGATGTCCAATCCAACTCAGATTTCGTGACTTCACGCATCTGATTCAAACTCAGGTTCTGCTTCCGAGACGGAGTCTTATCCGAGTTCTTTCGGAAAACTGAGTTCTTTTCTGACAAAACTCTGGAACACGATGTCAACCTATCAAGAATACTACTCGGAGTACACTCAGAGTACTTTAAAGAAGTCGGGTCCTCTTCCGTTCGGACTCCACAACATGGCAATGTCTTATTAGACACGGCCCGAAGGATCCACCAATCTGGTGCTTAGAATGCCACTGAAAGGAGCCCAGGAAGGTCTCATCTTAACTATAACATCTCAAGACTACATCGTCCACTGGCCAGGTTCTGTTCCTGAGGATAGCAGCACTCAACTAGTCAACAACGTGACAACAATAGCTCTACCCTACCAAGAAGGAGACTCGATCTATGACCTTGAAGCCTCTACTGAAGTTATCAACAACTCTAGCAGTACGGAAACCAACGACGAGGACAGAACAACTCACGCTAGAGAAGTATTCATGATTCGCCATCCTCGATCACCATTGGTTGCCCCAGAAGCACCCGACGTCAGGTCTTCAGATGAATCCGAATCCAACATATCACCATTTATCCAGGGGCATGATGGTGAGACTGAGAGTCAGAGGCAAGCCAGAGAGAGAAAGAACAAATTGAAACAAGGACATCAACGCCATGCTAAGCAGCGAAAGGAAACTTGGATCAAATATGAGTCAGACCTAGCCGAGTACAATAGAAGAAAATTAGAGCGAGAGGTAGAAGAAGGACGAGCAGCGAATACACCCTACAATAAGATCCGAGAAGCACTAGAAGAACTCAGGGCGACTTCACATCCCAATGGAAAACAAGAACAGCTCCGGGACTTCCTCCGATCAATAGTCCTAAGGATGCACGACGGAAGGGCCCGCTCAAGACTACCTGACAGGTCAACATCTCATGAGCAGGAAGATCAAAATCAAAGGAAGTCCGCTTTCGAGAGACTTGGACCAAGTGGAAGTCACAACAGAGAAAGCAGAAGAAATCATAGTCAAAACGACCAAGTCGAACAACCAAGAAAGGCCAGAAGCAAAGCACCTACTCGGACAGCCACGCAAAACTACTCTCACCAAGACAATAGTTGGCAAGAAGAGGACGTTGAATCAGAATATATAGAAGCCAGAACGCATGATAGATTCCCCTATTTTGCAAACAGACTTGCTTCAATACGACTGCCTCACAAGTTCAAGCCGTCCAACCACTCCAAGTATGACGGCAAGATCGAACCAAGGTAGTGGCTCAGGATTTACTCGCAATCGATTGAATTGGTCGGAGGGGACGATGACATCAAGACCTTGTTCTTTCCCATGGCCCTAGAAACCATGCCCCTTCAGTGGTTTGACAAATTGAACCTAGGATCAATCAGAAATTGGGAAGACTTGCAAAGAGCTTTCTGTGAAAATTTTGCGGGTATCATTACACACCCAATCACCCACGCAGAGTTAAAAGGACTCAAGCAGAAAGAAGGTGAAAGTCTCAGAAATTACTATCGATGATTTGGTGAACTACGAGCTCAAGTACATGACATCACCCAATGAGAAGTAATCGAAGCTTTCTCTCACGGAATCATGGCTAGGTGGCAATTTCAAGACTTCTGCAAAGAAAACCCAAGAAACAATGAAGAATTTAGATGAACAGTGGAAAAGATGATTACTGCAGAGGAAAAAACACGAGAAAGATTCCCGGATAGAAACAACCGAGACAACCCGGACAGGCAAAATCATCGAAACAACAGACAACAGGAAAGAAAACATGGACCAGACAACACCGTAGCAGTGACTGACAAATCAAGGAAGTTTTCCAAGCCCAGAAGATATGACGACATTGAAAACATGCGTTGCCCCTTGCGCCCCAAAGGAAATCACACCATCGGAGATTGCTACACCTTCAAAGATCGATACACAAGGAAAGATAGTAAGGAGAATACCAAAGAAGGCAATCAGAAAAAAGAAGATGACAACCATGAAGACAAGGGATTCCAAAAATCTAGGGGGACAGTAGTAGTAATCTTTGCCGGGGTTCCAGATTCCAGAAGCAAACATCAAGAAAAGCTAGCATTACGAACCATCATGGCAGCAGAACCTGCTACACCAAGATATCTCAATTGGTCACAGTATCCAATCCAATTTTCAAGAGAAGACCAATGGACTAGCGTAGGAAACGTAGACCATTACCCACTAGTTCTAGATCCAACTATTGCTGGTATGACTGTTACGAAAGTACTAATCGATGGGGGAGCCAGACTCAACATCATTTTTTCAGAAACTCTAAGGAAGATGGGACTACAACTCGCCGGGATGATTACACCAACAAGCACGCCTTTTTATGGCATAGTACCTAGCAAGGTAGCAATGCCACTTGGACAAATCACTCTACCGGTTACTTTTGGGACTCCCTCGAACTACCATACAAAGTTCATCAAGTTTGAAGTTGCGAACTTCGATTCATCATATCATGCAATCCTCGGGCGCCCAGCACTAGCAAAATTCATGGCAATACCGCATTATTCGTACCTGTTGCTTAAAATGCCAGGGCCTAACGGTGTCCTTTCTCTCCGGAGTGATTTGAAGTGCTCTTTTGACTGCGATGTTCAGGCAATCCAAATTGCATCAAAGGCACAGGCCGCCGATGGAAGAAAAGAAATAGCCACTATTGCAGCAGAAATGAGCCCAGAAGAGCTAGTGATACCAGATAAAAAACCCAGCATCCTAGCACCTCCAAAAGAAGCCGACATCAAGCAAATCAACCTAGGCACCGGTGATCCCTCCAAAATGGCAACCATCAGCGCCCACCTCTCGGCAAAATAGGAACTCGCGCTCACCAACTTTCTTTGGGACAATAAAGATATCTTCGTTTGGAAGTCGGCCGACATGCCAGGGGTCCCAAGAGAGTTGGTTGAGCACAGAATTGATATCAATGAAGGCTCCAAGCCTGTGAAGCAACGACTACGACGATTCTCACCCGACAAGAAGGCAACAATTAAAAAAGAAATTACAAAACTAATGGCAACCGAATTCATCAAAGAAATCCTCCATCTAGATTGGCTAGCAAACCTAGTTCTGGTACAGAAAAAGAATACAGACGAGTGGCGCATGTGTGTTGACTACACAGATCTCAACAAACACTGCCCGAAAGATCCATTCGGGCTACCACGCATTGATCAGATAGTTGATTCAACAGCAGGATCTACCCTATTATCCTTCCTTGATTGCTATTCAGGATATCACCAGATTGCATTAAAGGAACAAGACCAGAGGAAGACATCTTTCATCACCCCATTCGGTGCCTACTGCTACAAAACCATGTCATTTGGACTCAAGAATGCTGGTGCCACTTACCAAAGAGCTATCCAAACATGCCTCGGTGATCAGATCAGTGAAAACGTAGAAGCATACGTGGATGACATAGTAGTAAAGACAAAGAACCCGGATACACTCATTGAAGACTTAAAGCAAACCTTCAAAAACCTAAAAAAATGGAGGTGGAAATTGAACCCAAACAAGTGTGTATTTAGAGTTCCTTCAGGACAACTACTCGGATTCTTGGTCAGTCATCACAGAATCGAAGCAAGCGTCAAGCAGATTTGAGCCATAACAGAGATGGGCCCTCCTCGAAGTGTCAAAGATGTGCAGAAACTAACAGGCCGCATGGCGGCCCTCAATTGTTTCATATCAAGACTGGGCGAAAAAGGGTTACCTTTCTTTAAATTGCTAAAGAAGACAGACAAGTTCAAGTGGATAGAAGAAGCCAATGAAGCTTTTAAGAAGCTCAAGGCATACCTCACCTCCTCACCCATTCTCACACCTCAGAAGAAATACGAAGACATGATGCTGTACATCGTGGCAACTTCTACTGTGATCAGCACAACGATTGTCGTAGAAAGAGAAGAAGAAGGGCGTGTATATAAAGTGCAACGTCCCGTATACTACATCAGCGAAGTACTGTCAGAATCAAAAATCTGGTACCCATATGTGTAAAAACTACTCTACGCCCTCCTGATCACTTCATGCAAGCTTCACCACTATTTTGAAAGCCACAAGATTACCGTGGTGACAGATTTCCCACTCAGAGACATCCTACACAATAGAGACGCAACAGGGCGCATATCTAAGTGGGCAGTTGAACTTGATGCTCACAATATCGATTTCACCCCACGGAAGGCAATTAAATCTCAAGCCCTGGTAGATTTTGCTGCCGAGTGGACAGAAATTCAACAACCTATGTCAAATACCATCCTTGATCACTGGAAGATGTACTTTGATGGATCACTCAAGCTAGGCGGAGCCGGTGCAGGCGTTATCCTCATTTCTCCAGATGGAAAACAACTCAAGTATGTCCTTCAGATACTATGGCAAGCTACAAACAATGAAGCAGAATACGAAGCCCTCATCCATGGGCTATGAGTGGCAATTACCCTCGGAATCAAGTGTTTACTCATATACGGCGATTCAACAGTAGTCATCAATCAAGTCAACAAAGATTGGGATTGCACCAAAGAAAACATGGGCACTTACTATGCAGAAATACGAAAGCTCGAAAAACATTTTTAAGGACTAGAAATTCTACACGTCCTATGCGATTCTAATATTGCGGCAGACGTCCTTGCCAAGCTTGGATCAGACAAGGCGAAGGTCCCACCCGGTGTATTCATAGAGGAGTTATCAGCTCCCTCTATCAAACAACCCGGTGAGATAACCCCTGAAATCTCAGCTAAAGGCACCCAGATTTTGGCAATCACCACTTCATGGACCTAGGTTTTTATTGATTACATCAAAGAGAATAAGTTGCCAGCGGAAAAAGAGGAAGCTACGCGAGTTGTTCGTAGAAGCAAGAATTACGTCCTAGTAGGAGACAAGCTCTATAGAAGAGCCGCATCATTAGGAGTACTCCTAAAATGCGTCTCATTTGAAGAGGGCAAAGAGATCCTAGACGAAATACACTCAGGTTGCTGTGGAAATCACGCTGCTTCAAGAACACTAGTCGGCAAAGCATTCCGCACCAGTTTCTACTGGCCAACCGCTTTGAAAGACGCAGAAGAACTCATCAGAAGATGCAAAGGTTGTCAAATGTTTGTAAGACAAGCTCATGTGCCAGCTCACAACCTCATCTGCATCCCACTTGCTTGGCCTTTCTCCTGCTGGGGGCTGGATCCAGTAGGACCTCTCAAGAAAGCAAAAGGCGGTTTCGAGTACATCTTCGTAGCAATTGACAAGTTCACCAAGTGGATTGAATTCAAACCACTCGCAAAATACAGCGCAGCCAAAGCAGTCGAGTTCATCCAAGACATTATGCACCGCTTCGGCATGCCTAATCGAATCATCACGGATTTGAGTTCTCCCTTCACAGCCACAGAATTCCAAAGTTGAGCATAGGACTGCGGCTTCAGAATAGATTATGCATCAGTCGCACATCCAGAGGCCAATGGACAGGTAGAAAGGGCTAATGGACTCATACTAGCCGGATTAAAACCAAGACTATATGAAGAACTAGTAGACTATGGATCAAAATGGATTGAAGAATTACCCAAGGTCGTATGGGGGCTACGGACCCAAATAAGCAGAGCCACTGAATACTCACCTTTCTTCCTGGTTTACAGATTAGAAGCCGTACTACCTGCCGACTTGATCTGGACGTCACCAAGGATAGAACAATATGACGAAGGAGAAGCAGAACAAACCCGATTAGAGCTCGACAGTACAGAAGAAGTCAGAGTAAACGCTACCCTTCAATCAACAAGATACCTCCAAGGATTAAGACGCCACTACAACAAGAATACCCAGTCTCGATCATTACAAGTCGGAGACCTAGTACTAAGAAGAATACAAAAAACCGACGGACGCCATAAACTACTCAGCCCATGGGAAGGTCCTTTTATCATAAAAGAAGTCACCGGACCAGGCACATACAAGTTGATAACTGAAGACGGAAAAGAAGTCAACAATACATGGCACATCAGCCAGCTACGAAGATTCTACGCATGAAAACAACTCAAGGGAAAATATATATACAAGCCACAAGAAATCAATGTTCATGATCAATAAAGATAGCGCTCGTCAACAACATATGTACTATTATGACCTATCAATATTCATGATCAATAAAGATGGTTCTTTCTCAACAAACATATGTCTTATTATGGCTTTCCCCGAGTTGTTTCCAATGAGCACCAAAAAGCAAAATGGCTGAAAAGACGCCTGAGCATACCGGCCGAGAGCAAAAGAGCTGAAAACATGCTTGAGCCCACCGATGAGGGTAGCTAATAAGCTAACACCCGAACAAAAAAGCAAAATGGCTGAAAAGACGCCTGAGCATACCGGCCGAGAGCAAAAGAGCTAAAAAGATGCTTGAGCCCGCCGATGAGGGTAGCTAACAAGCTAACACCCGAAACAAAAAGTAAAATGGCTAAAAAGACGCCTGAGCATACCGGCCGAGAGCAAAAGAGCTGAAAACATGCTTGAGCCCACCGATGAGGGTAGCTAATAAGCTAACACCCGAACAAAAAAGCAAAATGGCTGAAAAGACGCCTGAGCATACCGGCCAAGAGCAAAAGAGCTGAAAAGATGCTTGAGCCCGCCGATGAGGGTAGCTAATAAGCTAACACCTGAACAAAAAAGCAAAATGGCTGAAAAGACGCCTGAGCATATCGGCCGAGAGCAAAAGAGCTGAAAAGATGCTTGAGCCCGCCGATGAGGGTAGCTAATAAGCTAACACCCGAACCAAAAAGCAAAACAACTGAAACTAAGCCTGAGCATAAATCAGAGCAATTTCAAGACAAAACCCTCCAGCCCCTTGTTCCAAATAGCAAGAGGCTCGAGGGCTACACTCAGAAGATCCCAAGAAGCGCTACACGGTTTCGCTCAAGAAAGCACTCGGACGACGATTGTTCCTTCTCAACAAGACTTGAAGGAACAAGACGAGGCTTCCAGAACTCAACCATGAAGTGCTCGGGGGCTTGTCGATCCTAGGATGTCTTTGCATCCAGGGAAAGGACCAGATGCTGACCACATCCTGAGTTAAGCCGAAAAGAAGAAGCTGAAGATACTTGAGATCACCGGTCCTAAGTCTTTTCAGTACTAACAAGAACACAAAGTTTGTCAAGACAATGATCTATACCGAGTTGTTTACAAGTCACAGACAAAAGCCAGACAAACACTCATCAAATCAAGAAAGTATGTCAAGACAACGATCTACATATACCGAGTTGTTTACACGGCACAAATGAAGGCCAGAAAAGCACTCGACAGATCAAGAAAGTTTGTCAAGACAACAATCTACCTAAACTGGGTTGTTTACAAGACGAAGAAATACAGGCAAAGAAGACATCAACAAAAAATGAAGAATCTTCATTCAATCTTCATTCAAAAAGAAGTTTAGTGTTCTATTACAGAAGCTGGAGTACAAAGGTCAATTACATCAAGCATTGTCATCAGGAGAAGAAATATCAATGTTAAGATTATCAACAATCCTCCTGGCTAAATCTTCGACCTCAGGCTCCACCTTCTCAACAGCATCCACATATTCTTGACTCTCAGCTTTATCAGCAACCTTGGACAAAGGAAACTCCGGAGAAAGAACCCAGACCTGGGCAAGAACATTTCTGGTACATTCAAGATATACAAGAACTACAAAATACGCCCGGGGGCTACTCTACTTCAGAAACTATCATATTCATGACTTCGGAGATTTTAGACCATGCAACAAAATGCTCGATGAATCAAAACAGCACACCAACAAGGTATTTATAGACCAAAGAAGCGGTGCACATGGACTGGGAGCACCAACAGAACGAACCTAACAAAGGACATAGTGAAAAGACAAAATTCAATGAAAGAGGACTCAGGCGTGAAGGAACAGTACTCAAGAACAACCATAGTCGGAAGGATATACCAACACTGTACAACTCATGAACAAACAGCGTTTACACTCAACCACCACCATACAACTACATCTAACAATAGCAGACTACTAGAGAATATGCCAAGACCCTGCCTCCGAGTTCTTTCTGAATAAAAGAACCTGGATATATGCTCAGGGGCTGCAACAGGAGAGGTTTTTAGTTCTTTGAACAACTCAGATTCAAGACCCTCCAACTCTTTGTTCCAAATAGCAAGAGGCTCGGGGGCTACACTCAGTGAGTGCACTTTTTTCTTCAAAAAAAGTGCACATCACCAAGAAGACTTCTTCAAGACAGACCACTTCAAGGCCTCACGATAAAAAGAATCTGGACCGAGCTATATCTGAGTTCTTTTTTATAAAGAACCCGGGTATATGCTCGGGAGCCCTTCGATGAAGACACAGAGTAATTTCAAGACAAGACCCTCCAGCTCCTTGTTCCAAATAGCAAGAGGCTCGGGGGATACACCCAGATGGGAGTACTTTTTTCTTCAAAAAAGCACTCACCACTCGAAGATCCCAGGAAGCGCTACATGGTTTCACTCAAGAAAGCACTCGAACGACGCTTGTTCCTGCTCGGCAAGACCTGAAGGAATAGGATGAGGCTTCCAGAGCTCAACCATGAAGTGCTCGGGGGCTTGTCGATACGGGACCCACGAGATACACCGCAAGGAAGGGAGGAGATCTAGTTTGATTAGGATTCCTCCCATGTAATCCTAGTAGTAATACTACCCTGTAATCCTACTAGGACTCTACATTATAAACCAACTAGGACTCTGGCCTCCTGACTATATAAAGGAGGGCAGGGCTCCTTAGATCGAGAGACTGAGAGTTCAGATAACAATTGTACAACACAACACTTCACAACCAATCCAACGCAAAGGCTAACGCCGACTGGACGTAGGGCTATTACTCGATTAGAGATCGAGGGCCCGAACCAGGATAAATCAACTGTCTCTTGCGTTTACCATTGAGTTCTGCATACACTGAGGCCGAAAATACTACCCTGGGGACCCCCGTGGCAGGCTATCGGTGGTCAAACATCAACAACAGTGATATGGGAGTAATTAACCCGAGCATATGAGAATCACGACTCGTGGTGAATGTGCACCACCTCTACAGAGGGTTATAAACTGTTATAACAGCCGTGCTCACGGTCCCGAGCGGCCCAGAAAACTCACAGAATAATTGGTTACTTATTGTTGTTCATTTATGATGGTATACGATGATAATATGATCTAAATGATTCTGATATCTGACTATGTGGGTTTAAAAGGGAGCTTAAGCATACTTGATGATACTTGATAAAATCTTGACTTACCAAAAGTGCTAACTGCAGTAAACCAGTGTCATCCTTTTTGAGCCTCATGAACCCATGATATCTTATTAAGTACGGGAAGTACTTACGCTTGTTTACTTTCAATATTTGGATAAAAATCCCGGATGGGTAATAGATGACAACAAATATGAGGAGTTCCCTGAGGACTATTAGGCTTGTGGTCAACCAGTTGACCGTCCCTGTGTTAGAGCTTCCACATGAGAGCTATCTTTATATTTTCCGCTGTGTTATGTAAGACTATGTTATGGTATTACTCGTGATGTAAGATACACCGTGATGATACTTTTGTAATTTGTCAACTTATGTGTGTGACTGATCCCTGGGCACACATGAGTTTAGTGCATTCAATTTTATCCTTAAAATTGGGTGTGACAAATTGGTATCAGAGCCGTGTTGACTGTAGGACCCAAGCCTAGTTAGAAATGGTCATTTTAGCATCTTTGCTCCTTTGGTTTCATGCTTACTGTCTCATTCTTGTTATTTTATTAAAATATTTATGCTTTTCATACCTTACTCTATTATATAAAATTGTTGATTCCAATTCTATCTTACTCTAAATCTATAGATGTCTCGTAACTTGAAGACCACCCGCCTCAGCACTGCCGGCTACTGTGCTATGTTCACCCCCCATGCTCCATAGGCGGAGAAGGAGATTGTGGTCATCTCCGATGATGAAGAGTCGATGGCTACCCTGACACCTGCACCTGCTCCTGCCCCACCTGTTGCACCTGTCTATCCTGCTATAGCTACCCCAGAGGAGTCGTCAGCTACTTCACCTACACCTATGTCATCCCCAGCTGTCCCTGTGGTGGATGAGGAGATAGGCTAGAAGTGCAAATACTACTTCAAGCCAACCCCGGAGACTGCCTACTACCACACCCTCCTTACTCATGTGTTGGATGACTACTACCCTGACCTACACACCTCCATCAACTATCACTGTGCAGAGTACCAGCATCCTTTGGAGGCAACCTTTTGGAAGGTAGAGCTGGTTGTCACCGCCTAGAATGACATAAAGAATGGACATGAGGTGGAGACTGTCCATCGTGCCACCGCCAGACGGGCCCATGCATTGGATGGCATGGAAGATGCAGCACAGGACGCATACATCTACTGCCATGGTCGTCGTTTTGAGGCCATGAAGGAGGATCGTTTTAGGTTCTGAAGGGACCGTGACGCCTAAGAGGAGGGGTGAATTAGGCAACTTAAAAATTCTAACTTTAAACTATGGCCTCTTTTTCTAACCTTAGCAAACCTATGCAAAAGATAAACTATCTAAATGTGCAACTACGGTTTTGCTAGTGTGTTGCTATCTCTACCACAAATGTAGTAAAGTAATCAATGTAAATGCGGAAGCTAAAGAGCAAGGTAGAGATATGCAAACTCCCGTCGATGACTTCGGTATTTTTACCGAGGTATCGAGAAGCGCGCAAGCTTCCCCCTAGTCCTCGTTGGAGCCCCTCGTAAGGAATCCCTCGCAAGGGCCAAGCTCCCGGTCGGGTAACTCCATGGATAGCCTCAGGCCTTCCCCACGTGCAAGTGGGTCTCCGACGTGCCTTCTAGCAAGCCTCTCCCAGATGCTCCCTACCGTCTTCACTATCAAGCTTCTGGCGGAAACGCCGCGGGCCTTGTTCTCTCCAATACACGGTGGCGGTCACACCACAAACGCGGTTGGTGTGATCTCGCAAGACTTCAAGCCCCTCCGATGTACAACAATGGTGCTCACAAGCACCGGGTGGTAAGAGATATGCAAACCTCACTAAACACTAGGCCTAAACCTAGAGCAAGCGCATAAGTGGTGGTCTAATCAACCTAAGCACTTCGCAAAGCACCTACGCTAATCACTTGATGAAACACTAAGCACTATGCAAGTGGAGATCACTAAAATGGTGTATCAACACCCTTGGTATATTTCCTTAGCTCCACACACCTCAAATGGCCGGTTGGGGGTCTATTTATAAGCCCCACTAAGAAAGTAGCCGTTGGGGACGAAATCCTGCTTTTCTGCTACTGATTGGACTCTAACCAACGTCCTGTCAGCACTGACTGGACGTGTCCAGTCACGAAAACGGCTCTCTGGAACCTTACTGATGTTGACCGAACTCTGGCACTCAGCGTCCAATGCAGCGTCCTGTGCATCGGAGCGTCCGGTATAGCGTCCGGTCACTGCTGTTGACTCTGTTGTTGCTTGATCGGAGCGTCCGGTGCAGCGTCCTGTGCAGCATCCGGTGCAGCGTCCTGTGCATCGGAGCATCCTATGCAGCGTCCTGTGTAGCGTCCGGTGCAGCATCCTGTGCATCGGAGCGTCCTGAGTAGCGTCCTGTGCCCTCTGTGAGCTTGTTTCTTCGCGATCTTTTGTCCGGCTTGGTTCCTATCTTCGTGCTTGGACTTTGCTTGATATCTTGTGTCTTTTCTTGTGCTCCTAAGGTCTTGCTTATGGTGTTGATCATCGGATCATCACGTCGCCTTTGTCCAAGTCACGTCTTGCACCCTATTGAACTACAAAACAAACACTTACAAATTCATTAGTCCAATTTAGTTGTGTTAGTCATCAAACACCAAAATCCAAAGTAAATGGGCCTAGGGTCCATTTTCCTTACAATCTCCCCCTTTTTGGTGATTGATGACAACACGACCAAAGCAAGCAAATAATAAAATTTTTGAAATTGAAAAACTATCTACTTGCTAGGATGCAATGCAAGGGACAAGATTATGTGATGCAACCTTATCTTGCCCTTGCAAATGTCCCCATGTGGCATTATGGATTTAAGCCTTGTTTCCTACTAGTTCTCCCCATTACTTAGACTAATCCATAATCCACTATCCTCCCTTTCTTGAACCATTACCACTTGTAGACCAATAGGTCCAATAAATAATGCTTGCTTTTGGTTCTCTAAATTCTCCCCCTTTGGAATCAAACACCGAAAAGGAAGACATTAGTAGCACAAGGGAGGGTCAAACTTTGTGATCCTTTGAATGTAGAAAGGAATAGGTCACAAAATTTGACTCTCACATTATATAGATTAAGCTCCCCCTAAATATATGCATACATATGGTAGAAAACAAAGCATATGCATAATTAGCAATTTATTGCACAAGAGTGTTTAATCTATATAATGCATGGAGAAAGCATATAAATATGAAATGAAATCAACATGATGATGCCAATTGAAGAATGATGCTTAACTCTGGGGACTCCAATTTCCTTACAATTAGACTACTACACATGTGATAGGTTTGAAAAATTGATACCATTTGAAAAAGTGTTAGTCTCAAAGCATCCAAGTTGTAGATTAAGCTCCCCCTAAATTTGTGCACACAAGTGTTGAATACTTGTAAAATTTGTGCACGTTGATTTAAGTATCAAAATACCACTTGAAAGATGATATTTGGGAGAGATTATCTACAATTTGGACTTTGGCACATATTAGATAAACAAAAGTAAGACAAGCTATGTGCCGTGCTTCTAAGCAATTTTAAACCATGTAGGTTTGCTCCAAGGGTTAAAAATGAGACCGAGCAAGCCTACCATAAGATATACCTAGTGTATGCATGACAAAAGAAATAAGCATGCAAATGCAAACCTAGGCATGAAGAGTGACTAGATGCTTAAAGATACCAATTGTAAGAAAATCTAATTGCAAGATGTACCAATTAAAAAGTAATAACATCTAGTTACCCTAACATGGGAGGGGGAATTTGGGTCCATAGTATTCACTAACCCACATGGCAATGATTTTGTCCATCATGATGCACCCCATGAAATGCACCCATACTTTGCCAAGTCTCCAAATTCCCCACCGTCCGATGGACTTCTCACTTCCCTTTCGGGATCCAAACCTTCTTGGTGCTCTTCATGTTTGAAATGATTTCCTTTGGCACCCAAAAGCATTTGACCCCATTGTTGGCTTGCTTGTTCACCTTGATGGCCACCACCTTGTCATTTTTCTTCTTCTTCAAGAGATAAGGTGTGGAGGCCTTCTTGTCCACCTTGTTGGTGTAGGTGTTGGAGAGCTTGCTTGTTTGCTTTTTCTCCTTCTTTGCTCCTCCCCCATTCTTCACCTTGCACTCATAGGACTTGTGACCTTCCTTGTGGCACACGTAACAAACCATGGTTTGTCCTTCATCAAGCTTCTTCACTCCCTTGACGGTGTTATCTTGATGAAGTTGGGTTTGCTTCGCTTTGCCTTTCACTTGAGTCAAGTCCTTGGTGAGACGAGCTACTTCTTGCTTGAGTTGCTCATTCTCCTTTGCAACCTCTTGTGTGCATGTATCTACAACAACTTTCTCAACACAAACTTGGTTGCACAAAGGTGAGTCTAAACATAAATCATTACAAGAAGTAGAGGCATCCTTTTTAGACATGTTAATGATAGAACTTTTCTTTTTAGATGCCTTGGTGGGGGTTGTGCTAACGGCTTCAAGATTAGCAACTTTATTAGTTAGCTCATCACAATGTTTGCACATGGTTTCCATTTTAGCAAGCAAACTATTATATGCTTCTTGTGAGCTAGCTAACTTTTCTTTTAATTTTTCATTTTTCTTTAAGAGTTGCTCATCATTGATTGTGCATGCATTTGTTATTGCACTAGTCTCAAGTTTCTCAATTTTAGTAGATAGTTCAACATTGAGATTAGCAAAGTTCTCATATTGTTCAAGCAAGATTTTGTATGCTTTTTGTGAACTATCTAGCTTTTCTTTTAAACTTTTGAGCTTCTTTTGTTGACTAATGCAAGCTTTAGCATAATTAAGATTTTCTTGCATAATTTCATGATAAGAAGGCATATCATCATCACTATCACTCTCACTAGAGGAAGAGCTTTTGTTACCTCATGCCATAAGGCACACACGAGAAGAGCTTGATGATGAGTGCTTGCGGCCTCGCCTCTTGTGATGGGGTTCTTCTTCACTTGAAGAATCATCCCATGACCTTATTGACGTGAGAGCTTGATTCTTGCACGCCTTCTTCTTTGTCTTGGGTGTGGGCTTGTTTGGACAAACTTCCACAAAGTGCCCCAACTCGCCGCATCCATAGCATCCTCTCTTTCTTTGCTCATTTCTTTGATTTGTGAAAACGAAATCTTGTATTTGGATGGGCACACCCTTGACATTTAGCCTTTGGGTCATCTTCTCCACCTTGTTGATAAGTTTGATTGATTCTTCATCAAGGTCGGAGGTGGAGGAGGAAGATTGATCATCATCACTTGAATCTTCATCATCATCGTCATCTTCTTCTTCATCTTCACTTGAGGAGCTTGAGCTTGAGCTTGTCTCAACTTGCTTGCCCTTCATCTTCTTTTTCTCGCTACATGCGAGAGCCTTGCCTTTGCTTGATGAAGAGGCTTCTTCTTGACCCATCTTACGTGACATTTCAAATGCCACTAACTTGCCAATGACTATGCCCAGGGTCATGTTGCTCAAGTCCTCCATGTTGTGAAGGATGGTGATGATGCTTGCATATTTCTTTTGTGGTAGTACAGAGATGATCTTCCTCACAATGTCCACATCATCTAGCTTTAATAATCCTATAGAATGGAGCTCATTGATAATTAGATTCAAACGAGAATACATATGACGAACAAGCTCATCATCATTCATAGTAAAGGAATCATAGTTTTGCTTTGCTAGACAATGTTTTTGCTCACGGACATTGCTTGTGCCATCATGGAGCTCTTGGAGTTTTAACCAAATTTCATGTGCCGTATTTAAAGTGAATACTTGGTTAAAAACATCCATACTAAGTGATTCAAACAAGCAATTTTTAGCTCTAGCATTGAAGTGCATTTCTTTTTCATCACTCTTTGTGGGTTTTTCGGGATTCTTGATGGGTTTCATCCTGTCACGAGTGACTCTCTATACACCCAAATCAACCGCCTCAAGGTGACAAGCCATTCTAGCTTTATAGTATGGGAAGTTAGTGCCATCAAAGTGCGAATGTCTAGCGGTATCCATCCCAACCACTCTAAATAGCGTCGGCTCAACGGCGGTTAAGCCAAAGGTCTAAATTGAGCCAACCGGCTCTGATACCAATTGAAGGGACCATGACGCCTAAGAGGAGGGGTGAATTAGGCAACTTAAAAATTCTAACTTTAAACTATGGCCTCTTTTTCTAACCTTAGCAAACCTATGCAAAAGATAAACTATCTAAATGTGCAAATACGGTTTTGCTAGTGTGTTGCTATCTCTACCGCAAATGTAGTAAAGTAATCAATGTAAATGCGGAAGCTAAAGAGCAAGATAGAGATATGCAAACTCTCATCGATGACTCCGGTATTTTTACCAAGGTATCGAGAAGCGCGCAAGCTTCCCCCTAGTCCTCGTTGGAGCCCCTCGCAAGGAATCCCTCACAAGGGCCAAGCTCCCGGTCGGGTAACTCCATGGATAGCTTCGGGCCTTCCCCACACGCAAGTGGGTCTCCGACGTGCCTTCCGGCAAGCCTCTCTCGAATGCTCCCCGCCGTCTTCACTATCAAGCTTCCGGCTGAAACGCCGCGGGCCTTGTTCCCTCCAATACACGGTGGTGGCCACACCACAAACGCAGTTGGTGTGACCTCACAAGACTTCCAGCCCCTCCGATGTACAACAATGGTGCTCGCAAGCACCGGGTGGTAAGAGGTATGCAAACCTCACTAAACACTAGGCCTAAACCTAGAGCAAGCGCATAAGCGGTGGTCTAATCAACCTAAGCACTTCGCAAAGCACCTACGCTAATCACCTGATGAAACACTAAGCACTATGCAAGTGGAGATCACTAAAATGGTATATCAACACCCTTGGTATGTTTCCTCAGCTCCACACACCTCAAATGGCCGGTTGGGGGGTCTATTTATAAGCCCCACTGAGAAAGTAGCCGTTGGGGACGAAATCCCGCTTTTCTGCTACTGACCAGACTCTGACCAGCGTCCTGTCAGCACTGACCAGACGCGTCCGGTCACGAAAACGGCTCTCTGGAACCTTACTAATGTTGACCGGACTCTGGCACTCAGCGTCCTGTGCAGCGTCCGGTGCAGCGTCCTGTGCATCAGAGCGTCCAGTGCAGCATCCCGTGCAGCGTCCGGTCACTGCTATTGACTCTGCTGTTGTTTGATCGGAGCGTCCGATGCAGCGTCCTATGCAGCATCCGGTGCAGCGTCCTGTGCATCGGAGTGTCCTGTGCAGCGTCCGGTGCAGCGTCCTGTGCATCAGAGCGTCCTGTGCAGCGTCTTGTGCCCTATGTGAGCTTGTTTCTTCGTGATCTTGCGTCCGGCTTGGTTTCTATCTTCGTGCTTGGACTTTGCTTGATATCTTGTGTCTTTTCTTGTGCTCCTAAGGTCTTGCTTATGGTGTTGATCATCGGATCATCACGTCGCCTTTGTCCAAGTCATGTCTTGCACCCTATTGAACTACAAAACAAACATTTGCAAATTCATTAGTCCAATTTAGTTGTGTTAGTCATCAAACACCAAAATCCAAAGTAAATGGGCCTAGGGTCCATTTTTCTTATAGGTTCCTTCCTCGCAATGATCATGGGGGTGTTTGGCAAGTCCTGGCACCACCAGAAAGTGACCCAACTCTAGAAGCAACAGTGCAGCATGTCCATGCCATGCAAGGGGTAGATGAAGAGGTCAAGGGAGAGCTGCGTGCATCACAGAGGGCCGAGAGGCACCTCCAGAAGCAAGTTGATGAACTGCATGCTCAACTTGGGCTGCCACCGATCTACAAGAAGAAGCGCCGGTCGTTCACCATGATTGACACCGCCCCATAGGTGTTAGGTTCCTTGTTTAAAGATTACTATGTTGTTAGTTCGTGAGTCATGTCTAGTCTTGTTTGGTCTTGTGAACTTTAATGATTAGATGTTTTTAATTGTGAACTTGGATGATTTGGAGTTTGTTTGATTGCTGGAGGTTTGTGGGCATGTCCACAACTTCCTTAGGTTTGAACCTTAAGTTTAGATGATGGTCTTAATGTAGATAGTTTGTTTTATCTTATCTCTGCTGTGCTGTTTTCTAAAGCAGCCTGTGTTCTTTATCTTGTATCTCGAAATCTAGGCTGCCAAAAATTCTGAAATTTTTGTGGAGATATCTAGACTTCTGTATCTTTCAAATTTCTCTAGAATCACGTCAATATCTACTCTGGTTTGTGAGATCTAGCTGTCACAAGTTGATGTTTCTGCGCAGACTGGAATCCAGAACAGATTCGGTTTAGCTCTGTTTTTGACCATGTGTACATCAGAATCTGTAAAAGTGTTCTAAATAAAAGTTGTAGCTGATCTCTTAAGCTTTCCAACCATTCTTGGTGTACCTCTGTTAGATCTCTGAAACTCCAGTTATGATAGATTTACTGAACTGCTGTATTTGAATCTTGTCCAGAAAATTCTCAGCATTGTTTCTTATCTTTTATAAGCTCTCTATAATTTGGAAATCTCTAAAATTTTGCGCATTTGTTGGAAAGCAGATGGCCGCAAGAGAAGGAAGAGGCAGAGGCCGTGGTCGTGGTCATGATGCTCTCATGAATCCACCACCACCGCCACCAGTGACTATGGAACAGTTGATGGGAATGCAAGCGCAGTTGATGCAAGCCATGATGCAACACTTGGATAACGAACCTGCAAGAGGACCACCGCCTGTTCAGGTCAGAGACAAGCGAGGGGAATTCATGAAGGGTCGCCCTCCAGTGTTCACCCATGCCTCAGACCCCTTGGAAGCAGACGATTGGTTGCGTGCTGTGGAAAAACAACTTAACATAGCACAATGCAATGATCTTGAGAAGGTGTTGTATGCTTGTGGTCAACTCTAGGGAGCAGCTCAGGATTGGTGAGATTCTTTCCAGTATGGACGCCCCAACAATGCTCTAGCTATCACCTAGCAGGAATTCAAGGACAACTTCCGGTCATACCATATTTCTGATGGACTAGTGGAATTGAAGCAAGAGGAATTCAGGTCACTTAAGCAAGGATCCATGACTGTGGCGGAGTATCGTGACAAGTTTGCTCAACTATCACGCTATGCTCCAAATGATGTAGCTGAGGATAAGGAGAAGCAACGCCGTTTCCTCAAGGGACTTTATGATGGACTACAGCTCCAGCTGATGTCTAATACCTACCCTAACTTTCAGTCTTTGGTGAATCGCGCTATCGTGATTGACGATAAGCGCAAAGAGATGGAAGCCAAGAAGAGGAGGCTTCAAGGACAAGCTTCTGGAAGCAACACTCACCCACGTGCTTATCCCCAGCATGGTTTTCAAAAGAGGAATCAAGGACCATCTAACCAGGGAAACCATGGTCAGTATCCTCAGCATAACCAGTTCCAGCAATGCCCTCAGTACCAGCAACAGTTTGGTAACCAGTGTCCCCCGCAACAGACCGACAATCCGGCATCACGCCAGGGAATGCCCAACAATGTTCCTGTGAAGAGTGGTGCACCCAATAACCCCAACGCATGCTACCACTATGGAGAAATAGGGCACTATGCTCATCAGTGTCCAAAGAAGCAGAACCAGCAAGCTCCTCAGAACCAGAATGGCAATCCGAAGTTCAACACCCGACCACCTCACACTGCTAAAGTGAACTATGTGTCATCTGATGCAGCTCAGGAGACGCCTGAGGTCATGTTGGGTACGTTCAATGTCAACTCTATCTCTGCTATAGTACTTTTTGATTCCGGTACTTCGCATTCATTTATTTCCCAAGCTTTTGTTAGAATGGATAGCATACCTTTGTGTGCCATGAAAAAACCCCATACTAGTAAATTCACCGGGAGGTAGTATGCCAGCTTCTTATTGGAGTCCCTCAGCTAGTATTTCCTTAAGGGGGGTAGATTTCAAAGTGAAACCTATTTTGTTAAGAACGGCGGGAATTGATCTTATTCTGGGAATGGATTGGATGAAACAACACCGGGCAGTGATTCAGTGTCAGGAGAGATCTGTTGTTGTAACATCACCCAATGGAGGTAGAATCTATGTAGAAGTGGTAGTGCAAGCTCAGCCAACGGCCACTGTGAATCAGCTGGATGGTGATGCCAATAAACAAGCTCGTGTTGTGGAGGAGTTCTCGGATGTCTTTCCCGATGACTTGCTAGGTATGCCACCCGACCGTGACATTGAATTCATTATTGAATTATTACCTGGAACTGCACCTATAGCTAAATGTCCATATAGAATGGGGGTTAATGAATTAGAAGAGCTTAAGAAATAACTAAAAGAGTTACAAGAAAAAGGTTTTATACGCCCTAGTTCTTCCCCATGGGGAGCACCTGTGATATGGGGAGCACCTGTGATCTTTGTGGATAAGAAGGATGGTAGCCAACGGATGTGTGTGGATTACCGTTCACTTAATGAGGTTACTATCAAGAATAAATACCCTTTGCCTATGATTGATGATTTGTTTGATCAGTTGAGAGGAGCCCATGTGTTCTCCAAGATTGATCTCCGCTCAGGGTACCATCAGCTTAAGATTTGAAACTTGGACATACCCAAGACAACATTCACTACACAGCATGGCTTGTATGAGTATACCATTATATCTTTTGGATTGACCAATGCACATGCATACTTTATGTATCTGATGAATAAGGTGTTCATGGAGTTTCTTGATAAATTTGTGGTGGTATTCATTGATGACATACTGATATTCTCCAAGACCGAAGAAGAACATGATGAACATATAAGGTTGATCTTGCAAAAGCTTAGAGAACATAAGTTGTATGCTAAGCGGAGCAAGTGTGAGTTTTGGTTGAAGGAAGTCTCTTTTCTGGGTCATGTTGTCTCCAATGGTGGAATAGCAGTGGATCCAGGCAAAGTACAAGATGTACTGAATTGGAAACCACCAACCAATGTAAGTGAAATTCGTAGCTTTTTAGGATTGGTTGGATACTACAGGAGGTTCATTGAAGGTTTTTCCAAGCTTGCTAAGCCTATGATAGCTCTGTTGGAAAAGAATGCTAAATTTATATGGTCTGATAAATGCCAGGCAAACTTTGATGAGCTAAAGAAGAGATTGACTACAGCTCCAGTGTTGATTTTGCTAGATTTAAGCAAGAACTTCTCTATATATTGTGATGCATCCTGTTTGGGCCTTGGATGTGTGCTTATGCAAGAAGGAAGAGTGGTGGCATATGCATCTAGACAATTGAGGAAACATGAGTTGAACTACCCTACTCATGACTTGGAATTGGCAGCGTGGTTCATGCTTTGAAAATCTGGAGACATTATCTAATTGGACATAAGAGTGATATCTATACATATCACAAGAGTTTGAAGTATATCTTTACCCAGTCAGATCTGAATCTGAGACAACGTCGTTGGTTAGAATTGATCAAGGACTATGATTTGGAAGTGCATTATCATCCAGGAAAAGAAAATGTCATGGCTAATGCACTTAGCAGGAAGAGTTATGCCAATGAACTTTGCATGACATTTATGCCAGCAGAGTTGTGTGCTGAAATGGAGTATCTCAACTTAAGCCTTGTCACTAATGCAATGGAATTGGTGATGGAGCCTACTTTAGAGCAAGAGATACGCAAAGGTCAATTGGAGGATGAAAAACTTAAGGAGATAGTGGAGAATATAGTGCTTGGAAAGGCACCAGGATTCATGATGGATGAGAATGGTGCTCTTTGGTTCGGGAAAAGGATATGTGTACCTGAAGTGAAGGCTATCCGTGATGCAATTCTGCAAGAGGCACATGAGCCTGCTTATTCTATACATCCCGGAAGTACCAAGATATATTTGGATCTCAAGGAGAAGTATTGGTGGTATGGTTTGAAGAGAGATGTGGCAGAGTATGTGGCTTTGTGTGACACTTGTCAAAGAGTGAAAGCTGAGCATCAAAGACCTACAGGGTTGCTACAACCAATAAAGATTCCTGAATGGAAATGGGAAGAAGTTGGAATGGATTTTATTGTAGGTTTGCCCCGTACCCAAGGAGGTTATGACTCAATCTAGGTAATAATGGATCGACTAACCAAGGTTGGTCACTTTTTACCAGTCAAGACTACCTATACTGGTGCAAGGCTAGCAGAAATGTATATGGAAAGAATAGTGTGCTTACACGGTATTCCCAAGAAGATTGTATCTGATAGAGGCACTCAGTTTACTTCGCAATTCTGGCAGAAAGTACATAGATCTTTGGGGACAAAGTTGAATTTTAGTTATGCTTACCACCCACAAACTGATGGACAGACTGAAACGATCAACCAGATTTCGGAAGATATGTTGAGAGCTTGTGCACTGCAGTATGGTACTAGTTGGGATAAGAGTCTGCCATATGCTGAGTTCTCGTACAACAATAGTTACCAGAAGAGTCTCAAGATGGCACCTTTTGAGGCGTTGTATGGGCGTAAATGTATAACACCTTTGTTCTGGAATCAGACTGGTGAAACTCAAGTGTTTGAACCCGATGTCCTTAGAGACGCAGAAGAACAAGTGAGAATGATTAGAGACAACTTGAGAGTGGCTCAGTCTTGATAGAAGAGTTACGCTGATACTCATAGAAGAGAGCTGACTTTTGAAGTTGGAGATTATGTGTACTTGAAGGTGTCACCAATGAGAAGTGTGAAAAGATTCAATATGAAGGGAAAGTTGGCACAGAGGTATATTGGACCTTTTAAGATCCTAGAGAGACGTGGAGAAGTAGCCTATCAGTTGGAACTACCTGAGAGTTTGTCAGGTGTGCACGATGTGTTTCATGTTTCTCAATTAAAGAAGTGTTTACGAGTACTAGAAGAGCAGATTCCTTTAGAAGAACTTGCGGTTAAGGAAGATCTCACATATGAAGAGTATCCGATAAAGATCTTATGGACGGCAGAAAGAGTTACAAGGAGCCGAGTTATAAAAATGTGCAAGGTATAGTGGAATCGGTATACAGAGGATGGGGCTACTTAGGAAAGAGAAGAGGATTTGTGAAAGTCTTATCCCCAACTGTTTGAGTAAGCAATCATCTGAATCTCGAGGACGAGATTCATCTTAAGGGGGGTAGAATTGTAACACCCAAAAATTTCATTCTTTTAAAATAAGTAAATTTGATTTAACTATGTTATTATGTGTGCATTCAAATATAGGAAATTAATAATTTTTGGGAAATTAAAATCAAATATAAGGTTAGTAACCTTTTGATGCATACATGCTGCTGCACCTTTATTTTTGCAATGATTGGTTTTGATCAAATTTGAATTTGGATACAAAATCAATTTGAAAATGGTTTGCTAAAACTCTAGAAAATAAAAAGAAAAAGGAAATTCTTTTCTCCCCCTCCCTTCCTCATTCGGCCCGCAGGCCATTTTCTCCGCTGGCCCTTTTCTCCCTCCGCGCCAGCCCACCAGCCCAGCTTGGCCGCAACTGCCTCGGCCTGCTCGGCCTAGCACCATGCACCAGCAACCGCTGCCGCGCGCCCTTCGCCCCGCCCTCAGCCACTGCCAGCCTGGGCCCGCCTGTCGGCGCCGTCTCCCTTCTCCCGTGCACCCCATTTCCGGTCAAGGCGCAACCGCCGTCGCTCCGCGCCCACGTCCGCGTCATGGGAGCGCCCCTCCCCCACGCCCCTGCCTCTACAAAAAGGAAGCCCCGCCTGAGCCGCTTTCCCCTGTTGTTTCCCCGCTCCCTTTCCGCACTCGCTCGAGCCGAGGAAGTCACAACCGCGCAGCACCGGAGAAACGCCGGGATCCGCCGATCGCACCTCCGCGCGGATTGCCGTCCCCGAGCCGCCTTAGCCTCCATTTTCCGTGCGGTGAGAACCCCTTCCTCCCCTCTTTCTCCCCGTGTGGTTATTGGCGAGTTTCGTGGCCTATAGACCCCGTTTCGCGTGCGCCCGTGAGCTCTCACCACCGACCATGGCTGCCCCCGCGCCAACCGCAACCTCCGGTCGCGCTCTAGGCCTAGACGAGTTCGCCTGTTTCCCCTCTCTCCCGGTGCTCTCGGTTCATCGAACCATGGACCGTATCCCTCAAACCGAACACTCCGGCGAGCTTCACGCCGCCAGCCATGGAGCGCCGCCGCTAGAGTCGCTGTTCCGGCCAACTCTTTCTCTCTCCCACCCCTAGATCTAATCTGATCCACCCGTTCTTGATCCAACGGCTCACATAAGCCGATACCCCTTCGCGTGTCAGTTTTGCTAATGAGTCCCTGAGCTTTTCTAAGTCCTAACCCGCAGTCCATAACGCATTTCCTGAGTACGCTTTCTCCTTTTGAAAACATAAAATATACTGTTTTAGTTCAAAATACGTTTTCAATATTTACAGAAATGCCATTGCATTGTGTTGTTTATAAAATCGTCGTTTTAGCTTCGAATTGACCCGTTCAAATTGCGTTAGTTTCGTAATTTCATAATCTACATGTTAGTACCACTGTTAATCATGTTTGCAACTTTTAAATTTCATGGTTAGGTTTACTTAATTAATTTGCTATAGGAAACCCCATTTAATTCATAACTTTTGTGTTTTAGCTCTGTTTTTCGTGAACTTCGCGTTGACGTGATCGTAGCGAGACCTAGATTCTTTTCATAAACATTTCATCTTGTTTTCTTTACTGTTGGTGTACTGTTCTAACCATAGGATTGTTTGCTTTGCATGAATGTTCCTAGAATGTTGTATGTTGCCGTGTTGGTCGTGTTCAGACGGTGAGGAGAACGTTGGTGACCACGAGTTTGTTGACGACCAGCAGGACCAGCAGGAGTTTGCTAACCAAGGAAAGTATAGCATGGGATCTACCTTGATGCCTATTCACCTTTATTAATTACTCATTTGCATGTGTCTAATTTTGATACCCGTAAGGACATCCTAGTGAATGATTAACCTATTCCTTGTCTCCTATGGGTTATATGCATATGGGTAGTTTGCTAGCGCTCAATGTAACTGTACATGAACTACATAATGAATAATGGTTCTATGGAACAAAAAGGTAAAAGTTGTTTTTAAACAACTGAATTACAGGGCGAAGGAGTAAATGACTTTTGATCATGATGCTCTTGGCCCTCCATAAAGACTTATCTGTCGGCAAAAGCTGGGATTTACAGTGCAACCATGAGAGTCACATGGCTCTGACTTTAGCTCAGTAGTAGGACCTTTTCTAGCTTTTTAGATGTTACCTTTATAGCGCAAAAGGGGCTTGCCACGTTGGGTATAGGACTGCCTCTGTTCCTATGTGTATAGCCGCGATGGATATGTGCCATAGGAAAGGGGGGTTCCTACATCTGCCTACCAAGGAAACCTAGCGGCCCTAACTTGTTAGAGAAACCTATGAAATGGCTTCATAGTGTACCCTGCCCGCTCACCTTGGCAGTGATATGGGAGTAATTAACACGGGCATATGGGAATCATGACTCACGGTGAATGTGCACCACCTCTGCAGAGGGTTACAAACTGTTATAACAGCCGTGCTCATGGTCACGAGCGGCCTGGAAAACTCACAGAATAATTAGTTACTTATTGTTGTTCATTTATGATGGTATACGATGATAATATGATCTAAATGATTCTGATATCTGACTATGTGGGTTTAAAAGGGAGCTTAAGCATACTTGATGATGAAATCTTGACTTACTAAAAGTGCTAACTGCAGTAAACCAGTGTCATCCTTTTTGAGCCTCATGAACCCCATGATATCTTGTTAAGTACAGGAAGTACTTACGCTTGTTTACTTTCAATATTTGGATAAAAATCCTGGATGGGTAACAGATGACAACGGATATGAGTTCCTTGAGGACTATTAGGCTTGTGGTCAACCAGTTGACCGTCCCTATGTTGGAGCTTCCACGTGAGAGCTATCTTTATATTTTCTGATGTGTTATGTAAGACTATGTTATGGTATTACTCGTGATGTAAGATATACCGTGATGATACTTTTGTA
Organism: Miscanthus floridulus; assembly: GCF_019320115.1. Lineage (NCBI taxonomy): Eukaryota > Viridiplantae > Streptophyta > Magnoliopsida > Poales > Poaceae > Miscanthus > Miscanthus floridulus. Next base: position 13,943,015 of record NC_089589.1, on the reverse strand, counting down.
ATTTGTCAACTTATGTGTGTGACTGATCCCTGGGCACACATGAGTTTAGTGCATTCAATTTTATCCTTAAAATTGGGTGTGACACTTGGTCAGGCTTTCTTTTCCCAGAACTAGTGTACAAGTCAATCAGACACTACCTAAAATAAAATCAAATTCCAACAAGTAATGGGGGAAAGCATGTGTCAATACAACATAGAACACATTCAGCAAAGTATATCATGCTCAAACTAAAAAAGGTAATACATGCAAGATCACTAACAAGGTCAGATCGTCATCTTTAGAAGAATGAGAGGGACCTGCACAACCCTCAAGCTTGTCCTTGTCTTCACTACCAAAGGTTACTACACTCACACATAGTGGACAAAAAAGACACACTAACAGAGAAAGACATAAACTTAGAATAATGGTAAACAAATAGTTCACATCAAGCATCCAAAAAACCATCCAACCAAATATTATCATCCACTTTAGTTTAGCCTCTTGACTGTAGATTAATATTTACAACCACTTTAGCACCAACTGTTCTCATCAATGTAGCTGCTTCTTTACAAAGTACCGTGCACTCATAGCCTGAATCTACACACTACATGACAGGAACCTAAACACAAGATCTAAACACAACACGCAGGTCATAATCTCTTGTAGTACTTTTCGTAGACCAAAGAAAAATATATTAGAATCAACTATCAATGGAGTACATGATGGAACAATACACAAAGTTACATTGCAACTAGTATTACCTAAGCATCATATTCCATCACTTTAGATTGACCATCAATGAACAATTGTATTCATTGAAAATCATGTCGTTGATGTACTTGATACGAAGATGCCCAATATCTGCTTTAGAAAACTTGTCCATCAAATAGACATTTAGGTCCCAAAGCTCCAGATTCTTCATTGCAAAGATACCACTATCATTGCTAAAGCTGAAACAAGATATGAGAACGACAAGACAGAATATTATAAGCACCACACAAAATGATATGATCTAAAAAAATCAAAAAAGACTATAATTAACCTACTTCTCAGCTTGCTAAGGTACATCTCCATAGATAACTTCATATCCATGGAACCCAAAGTCAATTTGAACAACTTCACTCCAAATTGTGGTCAAGTTTGGTATCTAAAAGCAGGTAGAGGAAATAATTAGAGTGCAGATATATATTTTTTATTATTTGAACAAAATTTCACATTGCATTCAAACAAAATGATGTGAATCCATGTGTTGCTGCTGCTTACAAATTCATCACAGACAGCTTTATCGAAATGTGAGTCTGCTCCAAAATGTAGAGTACAGGAATCCATGATTACAATCAATCTTCGATTGAAATACACAACAACGACATACCACCGATCATGGAATAGAATTGGAAAATAAAGCTGAAAAAATAACACATAATGAAAAAGAAGGGATTATTAGCACAACAGCAATGCACACAACATATGTGCTAAAGCTTAAAAATATTTAAAAGGATGCATTACTCACATTTTGGCTGTATGCTAATGACCTTGCACGACAAGCACCCTTAAAGCATTTCACTGCATTCTCATACAGCTCCTCCTTGCTATCATTAGGACCATGATTTCCAATAAAATAGTCCTACAAAAATAGATTGGTCAATATTATTTTATTTGATATAGTTACCATATATCATTGAGAAAAAAGAAATAAATGACACTTACACCAACTTTAGAGAAGAAATAATGCTTGTAGGATTATTAGAGTGTTTTTTATGGAATAACAATCTGCACAAAGCATTCACTACAAAGTAATGGACCTTTCCTTGAGGCTTAAGAGAACTTGCAAGTGCACTTAATTTCACAACCACTTGCCCATAATCGATTACTACAAGACTAAAATAAATAAAAACAATTCATAATTACTTGATTCAAGTGTACTCACGAGTGGTGAAAATGCTAAGGAGGTTGTAAACATTTAAAACTTACTCGGAATGTTCAGTTTTTGCCATCTTCAAAACAACAGCATACACGTCAGCTTCAAGTCTGGACACTGTCATCTTTGAATCAGGCATCATATAAGGGCTCAACTTATATTTGCTTAGGATCACTGTCCTCCTAGGACGATGAACACCCAACTTTGCACTAGAAGAGTACCAAGGACCTTGGTTTGAAAAAGGCTCAGAGTCATCTGATAAACCATTGCTTTCCATACTTTTTGCAGAAACAGAACTCACACCTCAATGGGATGGAAGAGGTGTAGGTGCCTACAAAATCAGGAAAAAAACATAAAGTTGTTTGAAAATCATAAAGTCAAAATTGACATAACAGGGTTCATACTATTTCATTCTATTCTCCAACTACCTAACAAACAAGCACACAAACAAACACGACTGAGAAGTATAAAGAAGGGGCAACAGAAATGCTTATATTGCCTTTATTCTCAAAATATACAACACTAGTACCGCTAAGGTACACTAGAGTATGGACAGTACAACTACTAGCTATTACATGACTAAGAGCAGCCCCAACTACTAACAATTGTCCTGCCACTACCATGGCTACAACAAAAGCAAAATCAACAGGTTATGTCACAAGACAATTGTTCCAAATTGATAAAACTAGAAATGCTAATTTACAATGTAATATAGTTCTCCAGAAGGGGTGATTGCAGCTAGAGGAACAGGAGCAGTTGAATCTTCAGCAGTTTTAGAATAATTAGTAAAAGGTAAAGACTCTATATGGAGAAGGTCCTAATCAAAAAATACTACCATATTAGTTACAGAAAAGAGAACACAAGATATGTCACAATACAAAATTGATCTAATCTAATAAACAAACTTACAGTTTCAACATTGTCTTTTCTTTCGATCTCAACAGTTTCCTGATTGCTCACATTACCACCTCCACCAAATGGATTAGACCTCATCCGATCAACAAACGTCCAACCCTCTGATGTAGGGCTATAAAAAAGTGAAAGTAAATCAGGTGCTAGTACAATAAGACAAGTTACAAACATATATTGGCAAGTAAATCAGGTGCAAACATATAAACAAGTTAATTAGGTGCACGTAAGGTCAAACATACATTTATAGGGATAGCTGCATGGCATATATTAGCACCATGATTCTGATCACGTGTAGTTGTAGCTTTAGAAGGTAACAATGCGGCTTCTCTTTGACAATTCTCATCTAAAGTACAAGTTGTACCAGATACTAGACCGACAGGATGCCTCAGTTTAGGATCTACAACATAATTACCAAAATCATCCTCAAAATCAAACATTCTAAAGGATGGTATGATGGGACTATTAAAGTAAGGAGCCTTCTTCTTCATACAAGATTTCTCAAAAGGTGCTTTCCCTGCTTAATTAAATATGAAATTGATAAAGAAGGTTGAAACTTAAAGGTGACATGTAACACCCTAAAATTTGCCTCTTTTGAAAATAGGTTTAAAATGATTTATTTACGAATTTTGTGCTCATGAAATATAGGAAAATAAAAATTTTCATTAAATTAAAATTCATCATAAGGTAGCAACATGTTTGTGCATACATGCCGGTGTATTTGTTTCTTTGAATTGTGTGGATTTGATTCAAATTGAAAACATTCAAAATGCTTTTGAAAAATAAATTTGAAAATGGCTTTGAAGTAAAAGAAAAGAGAGAAAAACAAAATATGAAAATAAAAGAATTTTTAAAGTTGTAAATTTTATTTTTGGGAGCATATCAAATTTTCTCATTTTTATTTGTATTAAAAAGTGTATTTTAAACCATATTCGAATTTGATTTTGTTCACATTTGAATTTGGTTTTGAAAACAAAATAGCAAAGGAATTCTTTGTTTTTTTCTTCCTACCCGGTATCTGGCCCACCCGGCCTCTTCCCTTCTCCTCAGGACTTTCCCGAGCAGGCCCAAGTGCTCCTCTCCCACTCTATCCTATGCAGGCCCGCTTCCCCCTCTTGCACACAGGCCCTACCGGCCACTCCTGCTCCTGTTTCCCCTCTTTCTCTTTCGCGTAGCCCGGCCCAGTCGGCCCAGCCACGCCGCGCGTCCCCTCCCTCTCTCTTGCATAGACAGGTGGGGCCACCCTATCAGCTCTATCCTCTACCTCACGCCGTATGTGACGTGAACTCTCCGCTATGCTGTCTCCGTCTTTGTTACGCCTCTTCTGGTTGCGTGCACCCCATGTCCTTCGGCCTCTTAAATACCGAGCCTGAGCTCATGCCACCCTCGCCAAACCCTAGAACCGAGCTCTAGCGCTGCCCTATGCTCTAGCTCCATAGCCTCGGATCCACTGAGAAGAAGAAGACGCCACCGAGCCGATTAGCAGTTCATCCGTTATGGTAAGATGATCTCCAAGTTTGCGTGGACTTCACGAACCCGCAGAACCCCTTAACTCCCTCTCTCCCGCTCTGTGTCGCCTTACACCGCTACGCCGTCGCTCCACCGCCGCCATGGCACGCTGCTAGCTAGCTCTGCTCGCCAATAGTTGCAACAGATCGCATAGCCGAGTTTGCCTTAGCCCTATCTAGCTCCTAGCAGTGTTCGCCTAAATGGATTAAACGGCTGTTTAAACGGCCAGTAAACGGTAAACGGTGGTAAACTATTTTGTTTAGGGGGTAAACAGAAATTAAACGGTTGATCGTTTAAACGGTAAAAAAATGGGAAAACGGCCTAAACGGAACGGAGATAAACAACATTAAACGGGCTAAACAACTGTTTAAATGGTCGTTTAGGCGAACACAAGGTAAATCTAGTTCAGTTTTATATGGATAAATTTGTATACTTAAGTTTATTATATTTATAAATGTGTACACTAGATATGTTGCATGCGTAAATATCTATATTTGGTTCTTTTCACATGCATAAATATATATACATACCAAAATAATTGATTTTTACTCGAATAAATATGTATAAATGCTAGAATACTTGATTTTTTACATGCACATATATAATTATATGTATTTTTTTAAAGTACAAAACCGTTTAACTTCATTTAAACACCGTGTAAACAGCTTAAACGCTAAACGAAGGGCAACCGTGTAAAGACCGTTTACCGTTTAGGAAAACATTGGCTCCTAGAGCCAACCCCAAGTCCAATTTAGCTCCATAGCGCTTCTCCCCAATTTCTCCGACGAGAAATCCCCAATGCCGGTGAATCGCCACCGCTCAGTCACTGTTCCGGCACCGGCATCTCTTCTCCCTCCCTGTCTTCTAATCTCAGCCGTCTATTCCCGATCCAATGGTCCAGAATCCACGATACCCCTTCGTGTGGCAATAATTTTATAAGAGCCCCTTGGTTTCTTCAAAATAGAACCCACGGTCCATTGCGTATTTCTCAGATTATGCTTTCTTCTTTTAAAAGCGTATTTTGTTCGGTTGACTTCAAAAATACATTTTCATCTATTTACAGTTTTGCCACTAATCTTGTTTTGATCATAAAATCTCCGTTTTAACTCCGGTTTGATCCGTTCAACTTGCGTTAGGTTTGTAAATCCATAATCTACATGTTCATACTACTGTTAAGTAGGTTTTCAACTTTTAAAATTCGAGGTTAGATTTAATCTATTATCTTAATAAAAGAAATATTGTTTAATTCATATCTTCTACGTTTTAGCTCCGAATTGACCCGTTCAAGTTGCGCTAGACTCATTGCAACGAGATCTACGCGTTAGTAACAATGTTTATCATGTCACTATTTCTAGAATTTCATGGTTTAAACTCTAATTTGGATAATAATTATGCAACTAGATTTTATATATAAAATATGATTTGTTTTACTTTAGTTTTATAATTCACATCTAAGTTTGACTTAATTCAATTTATATAAGATTTATATAGTTAAAACCCATGAAGCTTATAGTTTTATATTTTCTCTTGTGAGTAGATCTTTCGAAAGCCGTTTCTCACAGACCGTAGCTCCGATTAGCGTGCCTCTTATGACTGTGTGTTCGTAGCGATGCATAGAATCATGTTTGAAACTCTTTTACTTATTTTTCTATGATTGGTGTACTGTTCTAATTTAGATCTATTGTTTGCTTCATGTATGGTTGCATGGATGCTTGTGTGGTGCTTTATGATCATGTCCAGTCGGTGAGCTTTACATGTTGAATCAAGAAGCAGATCTTTGAAGATTTAGATTGGAAGAAGGATCTAAATATTAAGGCAAGTATAGCATGGGATCTTGTTGTCCTATACACCTTTAATCATTTAATTCATAATGCATGTGTCTACCTTGACTGCCATTAAGGATTTCCTAGTACTTTGTACCCTATTCCTTGATTCCTATGGGTTATTGCATTGGGTAGTATGATGCTAGTGCTCAACTAAAGCTATGATCTTGTAACTTGACTAATGGTATATGCAATAAACATTAAAAGATGCTTTTTAGCAACATGGAACCAGAGGGCTAGAGCATTAGGCTATTTTATGGTGCTCTAGATTTCTCTCCCTAAGGACTTATCTGTAAGTGATCATCCAGGACTTACAGTACAGCTATGAGGGCTATATGGCTCTGGCTTTAGCTCAGTATGAGGACCTTTTCTAGCTTGTTAGTGGTTACCTTTATGGCACAAGAGGGGCTCCAATTTGTATGATCTCGACCTGCCAAGAGGGTGCACTTTGGTTTCTTCGTATTTTGTTAGTCACTCCTTAGAGGGGGGCTCATGCTTATTGATGGGGAAACCTTAGCGGCCCTAACTTGTTAGACGAACCTTTAAAAGGCTTCATAGTGAACCCTATCGACCTTCCTTGGTAGTGGGTCAAGGGGCTGATCACCTCGGGCAAAAGGGTAAATCATAACTCACAGTGAAAGTGTACAACCTCTGTAGAGTATAAAACTGGTATATTAGCCATGCTCACGGTCACGAGCGGCCTTGGAACCCATATAGAATAGATGATGAACACTAATGATTTGGATGATGAAGATGCTCACTAATGGTTAATTGTTTACGCTATTCATTATTCATGTTTACCTGATCATGTGTTTATATGGGCTTGTGATAAACTTGTTGCTACTCCTTCGCTAAAATTGTGACAATTAAAAGCTAATCGTAGTTAAACCAGTGTCAGCCTTTTGAGCCTCATGAACCCCATGTTATATTTGTTGAGTACGACATGTACTTATGCTTGCTTTATTTTTCAATGATTTGGATAAAAATCCTGGATGGGTACCAGATTGCTGGTCTGGAGGAGTTAGGCTTGTGATCAACTAGTCAGTTGTCCCTATGGAATTGGAGTCTTCACCAGAAGATCAGAGTTGTCTTTCCACTGTTTGCTGTCTAAGGTTATATCCTTTATACTAAGTATGTTATATATTGAGCATTGTCTTTCGATATTACCCTTATTTGTAGCTATATGTGAGATTTGACTTCCTAGGCTCACATATGGTGTGTATCTGATTTTGTCCTTAAAATCGGGTGCTACATGACTACAACAGATATTGCACATGTCAAATACCATAATTGCACTATAGCAAATGTGCAATTTACTACTAATAAATGTGCAATCTAAGAATAGGTACTAACCAGTATGATCCAAAGCAGGAGCTACATTTTTAGCCAGTTGAGTTTCTTTTGACTGGCAGGCAATAGTATTTGGCTCTAAAACTTGCAAATTAGGACTAGAAGTAGTTTGCACATTCTTCACTGCACAAAGACCATGATCACTCTGATTTAGAGAACAAATAGGATTCCTTCTACTAGACACTCCTCCTGCCTAGAGAAAAATGCTCAAACATGTGTCCAGTTTGTATCATAGATTTCTTAAACATTTTTTCATCAGCACCACAAACCTAGGGTCTTCTCAATCGTATCCATCGAGGGTCCAACAGCTCCACTTGTTCTTTCACCTACCTGAACAATTACAAATAGATGGAATAGGTGCTCTGGTAAATGGTTTTACTTTTGCGCCAGAGCATCAGGCAACATCGTGGTTTCAAGTTTTGATCACAAAGGCACATACCCTTTCCCATTTGTTTAGCTCAGCTTCCCTTGCCGTAGTTCTTTCTCCTTTTTACTTAGGTCCTACATTTTCATACAAGCATCACATAATCAAAAACAGAACCACAGACAGCAGCAACAGCTACACTGTCATAGGAATGATTAGCACATGTTTTATTTTAACAAGGTCAACTTGGGCAGACTCAACACATAATCACTGTACAAATCCAAAAAAAAAGCCAATACCAAACAGCAGAAACATGCCGCAACCTATACATAGAAGATATTTTGGAGCGCTATCTACATATGGCAGTGAGGTGCACACACAGAAAAATGGAACAGGGAAACACAAAAACTCACTTTTAGTTCGAGCTTATGATATTTGGTTGCAGGTTTAGAAGCTAACATTGGGGCTTCTTCAACAAGTATAGGATCATCCTTTCTACCTCCATTTCCAGTATGATCCAGCACACTTGCTGAAAGTTCACAAATACATATTATTCAGAGAAATAATTTGTAACTAAAATCACTATTCAAAACACAAGAACATAATCAACAAAAACAAAATTTTGAATGCAAATGACCCATCAATTTAGAAAATAAAAAACCAAAGGAAAGTAAATAAGATGAAGGAAAGTAAATAAGATGTAGGATTTGCCAAGACGTTGAGATAGTCCAAGTCTAGTCCTAGAAGCTACACTATTAGGGCTGGAAGATTGTGATGCATTGTTTTTCCTCTTCCTCTTCCTTCTACCTAAATCTGCACCTCAAAAATATTCATAAGAGTATGAACAAGAGATACAAAGTTAACTCGATGCTGAAACAATGTTACAGAACACTTCATGTACCTTGAGCTGATGAGTTATTGGAAGAAATAATTACAGTTGTCTGAGAAAAACCACAATTCTCACTACCAAAGACATCATATGCGCTATCTGAATCAACTTTCTCAGTCACAGAAACTTCTTCATCATTAATTGTAGGAGGAGCAGGAATTTTTGGATGCACATCTTCCACAGTGGTATTATTTGCAACAGTAGGATCCACATCTTTCATAGTGGTATTAGTTGTACCAGCAGGCAATGTGGTATCCAAAACATCTTCCACAATGGTATGAGTTGAACCAGCAGGCATTGGGGCTTCATAGTCATGAGCCATTGCATCATTATCTTTCTCACTAACATTGGCCGGAGAAGGGATTCCGACAGTAGAATTCTCAGGCAGTGGATCATCAACTGCATGGCCATGACGCTTTTTCATGTACTGGAACATTGAGATGACAAGTTTGTCAGGGCTCCAGAAACCATGTGCAGTGTGATGTTCTTGGAAAATGCCACACAAAGCTTCATTGTCCTGTCATGTCAAATTAATAGTACCATATGAATCATGTAAAGTTCATATGGAGGTTGGGTACCAAAAATTGCGGAATCTACATATTAAAATAGCAATGAACTAAACCAGTAAATTATTCACAAATATTAAATGAAATACTCATGAACATACTGAACAAGGCACCTACTTGTTCATCGAAGAGATTACAATCAGTATACAGAGAATCCCTAAAAGAAGCACAAGCATCAACCAGTAACAAAGATTCAACATAACAAGTTTCCTCAATAGATTTGACCTACACAAAATATATTATAGTCATTCAGTCAGTAATCTAAACAAGAACAAAACAAACATTGCAACACTCATAAAACCTCAAACTAAGAATTACCGGACGCTTTCCAAACTTATCCGCAGAGACACAATCATATGAAGCATATTTTCTGATCATAGAACCTTTCCAACATAGAATTCTTGGCAAATTTGGGGGAATGTGGTGAAGAGGTCCGAAGTTCAAAAAGTCTAGATAGTAAGCCTACAAGAAATTACAAAGTGGTCAGTAAATGCATTACATATAGATGACAAAAAAAGGAATTGATAGGAAAATAAGCAATGAAAAAAAAGACATACCGCAAAGAAGTATATGCAGTCACCGATTGTCCTTCTTTGCTTTTTTTGTATAATGATATTGAAGCAAACAACCATTCAAATACAAACTTGGACCAGTCCCAATCTTTCACAGTCGAAACATCAATCAAAGCACCTAGATACTTGGGGCTGGGAAGAGTACTTGAGTTTGGGCACAGGAAAGTTGACAATGCAACAACCATGAATATCGGAAGATGTCATCATCAGACAAAGTGTTGCCTACCAACTTTTTGGCAAAGGTCTTGATGAGGGGCAAAGAAGTCTCATTGATTTCTTTAAGAAAATTAGCCTTTGCAGACTCATCTTTCTGCTGCCTGATGTCTTCACCACCAATTGGAATCCATAAGAAAAGGTGAACTAATTTTACAGAAAAAGGGACTACTTTGACTCCAACAAGTATATCACAACAGTTGACATCGACTTGATCCGCAATCCATTGGATAAAGTTTCTAGGCACAGAACATCTATCATACTCAACCAAGATCCCAAATCCATCATCCTTGATGATCTTTTCTTACGCTCATCCAATTCTCTTATTTTCTATCCAAAATACTTGTTACTGCACCTGCTTCCTGCTTTAGCAGATGAACTCTCACCAGCAGTTGATTTTCCTTTACCGGTGCCTTTAGCATCTCTAAGATTCTGAAAAACCTATGAAAAATAAGTTTTCAGTTATGAAACTAATCATCAGTTCACTAAACATGGTGTCAAAAAAAGCACATGCTACTGAATTTACCTTTCCAGCACGCTTCTGAACTCCAGAACGTCATAATTTCCCTTTCTTCTCAATAGAATTAGAGAACTGAAAAAACAATATCAATAGTTAGTTCATAAAAACATAGTGGCATGGACTGATTCCAGTAACTTAACTGCTGGAGAATAAGAACAGAAAAGGTTGATATGTGCAAATGAGAGACAGACTGATATCCTACTCCTATAACTATGACATAGTGAAGGTAATAGTCCAAAGAGATACAGAAATATGCATAGTTCATTCATAAAAGTTTTAGAATATACTCCAGAAAACACTCCCTTCAGATGCTTGAAAGCCTGGACTGCTATAGTAGGATCAATATCATCATCTAAGGAGTTTGAATCCTAAAAAGGCAACAAGATATATCATATTATATACACAAGTGCATAAATAAACAAAATCAAGTAAACTTATTACCTCGTCAATATTCAATAAATCAGAGTTGTCGTCTTCTTCAGAATTCATATCAAACTCATCATCACTCTCACCATTTACAGATTAAGCATCAGATTGCAACTCATCATCATCCATGGCTATATAACAAAAATAATAAAGTTTAATCAGCTACTGTTTTCTTAAAAAATATGCATGCCTACCATTCAGTAACTCACATGAGTGAGCTCTTTTACTTTAGTTCCATACTACTCATACTAGGTCGGTATACACCGTAACAGAATGAACAAAAGCTTTCAAGCACGATATTAGAATCAGGTATGACCAAACTATTGTTGCATGCATGAAGTAATTGCATATATAGGCAAATCAGTGATACATGAGCAGGACAAGTTAGATTCACCGAGATTACATAGTTACAAGATTACATAGGAAACTAATATATAGTTACAAGAATTTCTTTGGTGCAATAACAACTTGGAAAAAACAGATAACAGATAAAATCCAGGATCCAAATTCCTTATAGAATTCACAGACTATATCAAAGTCAAGAAAACGGTGCGTAGCCAAAAATCCATGTAAAAAATCATGAGTATGTAGCAGTAGAACTGATGCTCAAGCTCAGCCGGAAAACCAAGGCATGGATCATGGATGGATGGTCCAACAACGACCATATATATGCTCAACAAATATCAGAGCAGCTAGCCCACTCTCTCCCACATCCTAGGTGTTATTTATATATTTCTCAGATATCTAATAAAGGCTTCTTCTTTTTTATGACTAAGGTCTGTGTTTCAGTGAAGCTACAGCAAGTCAGCACTCACAAGAGCTGGCCTGTTGTTCAGTTGTTCATCAAGCCTGTATGGGCACACCCAACACAATATTGGCATGCACTCCTCACAAAATGGCCGGCCATATTAGAATAATAATACTGAAAGGATTTTTTTTTACTAATTGCTTGCTGCACTCACCATTCCTGATAGACACTTCAACAAATCTCTACATTCTACTTTTCTTTAATCCCCTGAAGATGACCATGAAATCAAGCTTGTGATAGACACTTCTGAAATCAACATTTAATTTTTCAGAAAAAAAACAGAAGATGTGGGGTTCAGTGAGTAACTAAGATTCTCCATCGACTACCGAATGCCATGGCTTACATTCAGCATAGCAGCTATGCTCAAGCTCACATATGTGCAACTAAAAATTTGTTCGACCACATCAAGTAACACAGACAGTGCTTCATATAGAATTTCAAACAAAGAACTAGACCATTAAACTATTACAGAGATAGTATTAAGAGTTTAGCTGCACATTGCACTCTTAGTTTTCACCACCATAATCAGTGCCATCTTCCTCTCACATGAACTAGACTGGAAGTATGCTAACTGTGACAAGTACTAGTTACTGTTGTGATAGGAATAGAACTTGAAAACAGGCAGAACCTAGCCTCAAAAAAGAGACATTTCAGATGTTAGTGACCCTAAGAAGCATAATAGAAAAATTCCCTATCAACGAAGAAAATAGAAAAATGATTATGTCTTTCCTTTTTCAATGTCAAAAGATGGTTATGTTCAAGTCACACAGTACAGACCTCAACTTGCTCACTCGAGAACACAACATGCAGGCTTAACAATATTGTTACCTTGCTGACAGCCTTCAGTGGGTACCCTCCTCAGCCTTGGATCTCTGCACCTGAATTCAGTTAAAAATCAGGATGTCAACTAGCCATCAACAAGCACACAATCTTCTTTAGATAATTACTTCACATGCAGTAGGCCATGAACAAACACGCATCCGTGAGCAACCTGGTGTCCTATCACTCTTTCCCTTCCAGGTTTAACTTACAATTAGCTTCCTCAACATAGCAATGCTACGATATTTCACGCAACAAAATGGTCAGAAAATAGACACACATTTCTGGAACTAGACATTCAGAGAGTAAGCAACTACTATCACAAAGTGGACTTAATGTTCCAAGCAAACCACAATCAGTTGAGACACATATGAACTTAATGTACCAACAAGCAACTACTATCACAAATAGATTGCTGGAACCACGGCCGCAGGCGAACATCTGCCTGCCTGCGAACAGAGCCGATGCGCCACGCACCCCAGCAACCGCCCCTGCTGCAACCAAATCCACAGCCACAACCCAAAATCCCCCAAATCCAATGCAAATCCAACGGAAATCCCCCGTCTACATCCAAAAATCCCCCAACCAAATCTCCATCCATCAGGCAACAGACGAACGCAGGTACCTCCAGAGCTCTAGCAATGGCATTAGTGGTTGGCAAACCAAACCATGTAACCTTAATCACAACAATTTATGCAGAGTTCATTCATGTAAGTACAAAGTAAACAGAGTTAGCAACACCTCCATCCATTTTGGGCAGTAGATCTGGGCTCTAAAACACAGAGCCACAGAGGAGAAGCAAGCCAAACCCACAAGGCCGATCCCCTCCTCACAAGTACTACAGAGCAGCTGAGCAAACCACACACGCAAGCTACTACCCAGCAAAAGCTGGGGAAGAGGAGGCGTATGAACACAATGGCGCCGGCGACGAAGCGGGCAGATGTGGAGAGGGCAGCGGACATGGGCCGTTTCACCACCGGCCCCCACTCCCCCAGATGCGGGAACCAGACCCCGCAGCCGGCCACGACGGCGCTAGAGCCTGACGACGGAGCTCGGGGCGGCCGCTAATGAGCCTCCAAATCACCGAGTCAATCGCCTCGCCAGAAACGAACGCCTTTCCCCTCTCGCCGGGACGATGCGGGAAATGAGACTGCCAGAAACCGACAGGCGCGACTTTCGATTTCAAGCAGTAACATTTCGAGTGGGCCCTACATGTTAGCGACACAAAGCAACCAGCACAGATCAGGCGTTCTATTATTCATCATGCGGCCAGAAAATTCATGTGCCAACAAACCACAAAACACACATGTGTCCTATAGCATTTCTGTTTCTTTTATAAGCCCCTAACATAACATAGGAACCCCATGTGTCAGGTTATCAGCAATGAATCCCCTTGAAAAAGAAAATCCGGTACTGAACCTTATCCTCTTCGGTTGCTAGCTTGTTGTCTCTTCCTGCAACTCCATCCGCTCCCAACAGCCGAGCTCTAGCTAGTCCTCAACTTCGCTCCCCTCTAGACGCCTTATGCTGCAGTAGCATCGGTGTTTGCTTGCGCCAAGGTAAGAGACGGCTTGGTCGGCGGCGATCGATCGGGCCTCAGAATACCACGACGTATTAACAGCTAAAACAACCAGGATAGATCCACTCCCTAGTAGCTTGTGATGACTAAATTAATGTTCATTTTGCGCATCTGTGCTGCGAGGCGGCAGAAACAAGTGAACCGGCCAGTAGCACCAGTCGGAGAAATTAAGGAAGAGCAGATGATAGCCTGTTCGTTTGGCTGTGGCTTGTCGTAAACGATCGTAAATTTTCAGTCGGAACAGTATTTTTCTCTCACACAAACCAGCCAGCAGTACTTCTTCACGAACCAGCAACGATACGAACCAGCCAACCGAACAGGCTACATGTACGATCCGTACCGGGCAGAGAGGTGTAGGCTGAGTAGTAGCCAATCAAAGTAGTTTAACTATTATTCAACTAACCATATTATTATTCATGTGCTAACCGTGGGGTTACTAAGGATGAAAACGGTCGAACTCGGTCGAAAAATTCCTCAATCGTTTTCTACTTTTACATTTGAAATACGAAAGCGAAAGCGAAAGCGAAAGCGGACAAGCCGGACACGAAAACGAACACGAACTTACGGAATATCTAGAATTTCGGAAACGAACCAATTCGAGCGGAATTATGTCGAACACGGTCGGTATGCAAAAATTCAATACGAAATACCAACCCACAGTGCATAGCATTAAACAAGTGCACGACCAAATACATAATAAGAGATAAGGCTGGGCGCCGTCTATAAGAGAGGGCAGCTAGCCACCAGTAGAAAGAACGCAGCTGCGTGGTGAACATCCTGTAATTGGACTGTATGACCTGTGCAGTTGGTCAAATTCGGTTTAAACCGAATTTTGAATTCGGAATATTTCAAATTAAAAGTAGAAAAGTAGAAAACGGTCGAAAAATGTGTAAACCGTTTTCTACTTTTACATTTGAAATACGAAACATCTCAAATGCGAAAGCGAAAACGGTAAAGTTGGACAAGAAAATGTGGATTCGATCGGATTAAATATAGAAAACGATGTAGTTCGGTTTGGGATATTTCCGTTCCGTTTTCATCCTTATGGGTTACATATATGCTGATGCACTTTTGTGGAAAGAAAACATCCCACGGCGCGGGACACGTACGTAATTAAGCACACGCACGTCTAGTTAACTATACTACTACTAGTAGTCTCGATCAGATCACTTGAGCCAGGTAATAGTTTCGGAACACTTCTCTCTCCAGGGCCAAAGGGCCACCTTGACGACGTGCGGTGCGTCATCCAAGGTGCCGATGCGCGTAGTAAGGCTCAGGTCCCTTGCTTCGTCGCTGCTCCACGTTCCACCCTCCTGCACGGATATCATGAGGGCACAGGACACGGCCCTCCACTTGACCACCAGCTCGTAGAGCTTGCCGACGTCGGCGCCGGACTCCCAACCTTCCAGGATGACGTCATGGAACGGGTGGAAGCGCGACGCCTCGGCGAACGTCACCGCCATGATTGCCAGGGCTCGCCCGACGTAGCCGACGTCGGCGGAGTCCCTGGGCACGAAGCTGGCGACGCGTTCGACGGCTTCAAGGATGGTCTGCTTGCTGACGCGAACCCCCTCCAGATTCCTCGACCCGCCGAACAGACCAGGGTAGTCGTCGGCGAGCCGGAAGACCGTCGCCACCGGGATGAGCGCCCGCGGCCTGTTGCTGAAGAGGTACCACAGGCCGCTACGGTCGGTGAAGCCGGTGACGTAGAGGTTGTCCCGGCGAATCGCGAGCATGATTCTGTTGTCGCCGGCGCCGACAAGCTCGAGGATGAGCCACTTGAAGGGCTTCCTGTTGACGGCCTGCTGGTGCAAGACCCAAACGATAGAGCCCGGGCCCCAAATTCTGTTGTTGCTGTCTTGTTTCGCAAGGTTGAAAATGTTGGTCATGAGTTGTTCGTAGTCGTCTGTGGCCACATTGAAGCTGATCAGGTCGTAAGGCTTGTACCAGTCCCTGCATGCAGTAGATCCAGCAATATATAATTAACCAGCAGAAAAGAAAAATCACCACGCGACATATCGATCCATCGAGTGGATTCTCTAATTATTTACACAGGATGGATCGGACGTGTTCTGAGATACTAGATGCATGAGAGGATCATATCATATCGGAGCACAAACTAAAAATTCAGTGGAACATTACAAAATCAAATAGCATAGCGCGCAGCACAACCCTCTTGATCGAGAGTCGTTTGTAATACGGGGATGATCTGATCGAGCTACTACACAATTATTACGTACTAACTCCCAATTATATTGCGCGGTTAATTAGTGCTCCGATATATGCTTGCTGATTCTGCATATATGCATGGTAGCATCATATACATACATACCATGGCCTCATGCATCTCCTTCCTAGTAGCCAGTGTGATCGATGTACATACATACGACTGTCAGTATCAATTAATGAGGTCACTAGCATGCTTGCTTTTGCTTGATAAGGTAGTATCATGTTTGGATGGAGGGAGTAGCGATCGAGGAGTCCTACACTAGTAACACTACACAGGCCGGTGGTCCTGCAGTGGATGAGTCAGTCCTACACGGCCGGGCATGCTTGTTCCAAGTTTCCAACTAATATGCAATGCAAAAGCTAGCATCGGCAGCAAAGCATGTATATATATTCTCTTGATTTTTACACACACACACACACACACACACACACACACACACACACACACACACATATATATATATATATATATATATATATATATATATATATATATATATATATATATATATATATATATATATATATATATATATATTGTTCTGCGGCTGGCCATAGAATAACTTATTCTGTTGCCACTTTGAGTTACGATAATTACCATGCTAATTTACGAGATTACAGTAACTCCTTACTAAGTGACTTACTATAACATTATCGTAAATATCACCGTGAGTTGTAGTAACACGAGTACCCTGTAGCTGGCTACAAAATAACTTATTCTGTAGCCACTTTGAGTTACGATAATTACTATATTAATTTATGACATTATAGTAACTCCTTACTAAATGGTTTACTATAATGTTATGGTAAATATCCTCATATGTTATAGTAATCCAACTATCGTAAATATGTATTGACATTATCGTAAATTAGTATATAAAATTATCGTAAATGGAGGTGGTTACAGAATAACTTATTTTGTAGCTATATATATATATATATATATATATATATATATATATATATATATATATATATATATATATATATATATATATATATATATATATATATATATATATTGGAAAGTTGGCTCACGCTGCTAGGGGCCGATCTAGCTGCTATAGGGTGACTAGTTAAGTGGGGTTTAAGATCAATTAGCTACCAGACTTAAGAGGAGGATGAATCAGTACGTGAGAGTGAGAGCAGGAGGGTTGGAAAACTTACTGGTTATGATCCAATGGGCAGCGACGGATCCATCGAAAAAATTTAGGGGGCTGAACAAAAGTACGACAGCAACATACCTTCGACTGCTGCTCGATCTTAAGTCTCAGTCCCACCTACACGATAGAACTTTGTGGGCTCCAGGGGCGCTCCAGGGCTCCGGTATCGGTAGGGGGGCTCGAGCCCCCCCCCCCCGGTTGAATCCGCTGCTGCTAATGGGGGAAGTGCGTAGTCGGCCATCGCCGGTGCGGCCAGTGCTGCTGCTGCCAGCACCAGCAGCACTACCGTCAGGCGTGGGGTGGTTGCCGTCGTGCCCGACGTCGGCCAGCCGCCGGCGGTGTACCTGTTCTCAGCTCTGGTCTGCTCTGCTTCTGCTGTGCTCTGCTTGTGCAGTTGTGCTCTGCTCGGTATGTTGGTGGTGCTGGAATGGAACCGTGCAACTCTGCCCCCTTTATATAGTGGTGGCCTGGTGGGTGGTTTGCTTCATCGTGCAAGCCAACTATACGCATGTGATCCGTTTGCAAAGTTTGAAAGGAGGAGAAAAATATACAAAGATGACTTGTTTTTTTTTGGGAACATATACTACAGATAAGACTAGCTGTTTTTGAACATATACAAATGAAAATCAACTAGTTTATCAGAGGGGATAGCGTCCAAGTGTGAAAGGTTGAGTGCACTGGTTCGTCCTTCTAGGAGAGAGTAGAGACAAAACCTGATCGATCATCAAAAGATCGAATGGCTGGTTAATTTTATGATCGCTAGCTTGCTTCTTCATGCAAGGATGCTAGAGCATTGCATGTGATTTATTTTTGCCACCATAGGGGATCTATTATTGTAGCAAGCTCTGCAAGGAGGAGAGAAATACACAGAGAGGAGTTGCTTTTTTGGAACATGTACAGATAAGACTAGCTGTTTTTGAACATATATATACAGATAGACAAATGATATCAGCAACTCATTAGCATAGGGCCGGGTAAAACGTCCTTGTGTGAAAGGCTGACTGCACTGATTCGTTCAAGGAGAGAGCAGAGACAAACCCGATCATCAAAAGAATGGCTCGTTAAGTTCATGCTTGCTAGCTTGCTTCTTCATGCAAGGATGCTAGAGCATTGCATGTGATTTTTTTTTGCCACCATAGGTGTAACACCCGTGATTTTGCATCATGTTAAAAACCACTAAAAATTTGAACTTTTAAAATTTCACAACAAATTAAAACTTGATTAGTTATTTTTTGCAAAACCCTTTTTTAAATAAAATGTTTTCCCAACACCCTGCATTCAAAATTCACCATATGCATTTAGGTTAGAATGATTGAGTGATGAAATGCTTGTTTGATTGAA
The DNA here is from genome assembly GCF_019320115.1 of Miscanthus floridulus. Lineage (NCBI taxonomy): Eukaryota > Viridiplantae > Streptophyta > Magnoliopsida > Poales > Poaceae > Miscanthus > Miscanthus floridulus. Next base: position 13,924,038 of record NC_089589.1, on the reverse strand, counting down.
ATGTTTGAATGATCGATTGTATGATTGCATGTGTGTGTGCTCTAGAATTTATGTTGGCATCAAATAATTTTCCTTGGCATTTCCCTTTTCTCTATCAAATCCTTTCCTTGACCCCCCTTTAATTTACCAAGCTTCCCATACTTCAAATTTTCCTTCAATCCAAATTCAAATCATATACATATATATGTGTCTAGTTTATTCTGGGAAAATAGAAAAGGAATTTCATAAATGGGGAAAGCCTTCGGGCCTAATCTCTCCCCCTCCTCACTTCTGGCCTGCGAAGCCACCTCCCGCAATGGGCCGCCACTTGGCCCAGCCCGCGCGCACCTCCTCTCCTACCCATTTTCCCCCTCCGCGTGGGCCGGCGCCAGGCTCCTGGCCTAGCTAGAGGAGCAGCCCACCTCCCACCTCTTCTTCCCTCTCCCAATGACATGCGGGGTCCGCATGTCAGCTTCATCCCCCTCCTCTAGCCAAATATCCCAATGTTGACTCCTGTGCAGCACCGCCCTTGTGCGATGTCGTCTTCCTCCTCGCGCACGTCGAGCACGCCGCCGTGCGCCCCAAAAAGGTCCCGACGATTGACTTCTTGTGCTCCACCGCCTCTCTACCTTGTCCTGTCGGCCAGCTGGAGCTTTGCCATGGTCGCTGGAGAGATAATTTTCTCCACGTACCGACCTATGGCAGCTATAAAAGCCGGTCATGGCCGCCGGTTGAGCTCGCCTGATTGAGCTCGAGCTCCTCTCTCCTTCCCCTGTGCTCGAGCTCCTCTCTCCTCCCCCTCCTTCCCTATGCGAGGGGCACAGCTGTCGCTGCCGCGCTCCCTCTTCACTCCGCTCCCCCTCTGCTCGCGTCCTCCCACCGTAGTCGCCACCCTGCGCCCTCCCCTTCGCGTCCACCCCTCGTCGTGACTGTCACCCTGCACTCCTCTGCTATCCCCTCATTCCCCGCGAGCACCACCGCTCGGGATTGTCGTCGGCGTCATGCTGCTCCACCATCGCCCCTCTGCTCTGCCTCGCTATCTCCCTCCGCCCTGCTTCGCCTCGCCTCCCTTCCGTTTCTCCCCACAGCCACGGCCAGGGCAGGGTCTTGAGCACCGCCGCCCTGCGCCACTACACCGCCGGCGCGCCACTCCCCATCCTTTGCTCCGCCCCGCTCTCTCTCTTTCCATCTCCTTCTCTCTCCCTTCTATCTCTCGCTCGCTGTCGTCGCGTTGACCGCACAAGGATGAAGGGAGCACCGCACCCGGCCTAATCTCCAATACGGAGCACCGGCCACATCACTCCACCCACCGGGAGAGCCCCACGTCATGCTAAGGGGCCCACGTGGCAGTCTCTATACTCCACCCCCATCTGCTCTCCTCCCTTGGACGCGGTCCACGTGGACCTAAGGGATAGAGTGGGCTGTCCATAGCACAGAGTGCACCCGGCCCATGGAACAGCGACAGCAGGCAGCGCCCACAGCCCTGGCCCACGCGTCAGTCTAAGCTGAAAATTGCTACGCGTACCCAGGAATCGTACACAGGGGATTAAACAAAGCCCTTCTCTATTCCAGAAAATTCCTAAATAAACTAGGTACACTCCAGATCCTACCCAAGCCTTTACATCTCATTTTCATTATCCTAATTTCCATAATTAGTTCCCAAGCCTATATTCCACATATAAATTCCCTATTTAGACTTTGATAAATCATAACTTTGTCATCCTAGCTCCAAATTAATTGATTCCACCACCAAAATTCTTCTAGATACATGCCCTATTTATTCATACCATTTATTCTATTATTTGGTGCCCAATTAAATTCTAGTTTGATTGCTCTTTATTTAATTATTTAAAATTATATATTAACAATAGACCATAGCTGCACCCATCCAGTAACTACCACTTAGCACCATATATTCGTGTATGCATGTACACCATGTCACGTACACGAATACCCGAATATACACACGCATAGGTAGTCCACTAGGTATACGCGGTAGGTATATACATAATTATGAATGCGCATATATATATATATATATATATATATATATATATATATATATATATATATATATATATATATACACACACACACCTATTGAACTGTGCCTACGCATGGTTAACCCTTATAATCACCTTTAACTTAACCCTATATATTCGCATATGTGTGTGCACCATGACACATACTCGAATATACATATCCGCACTCAATCACCTAAAATAATAGGAAGCGTATATATATACATACATAGAGATGCCCAATACCCGGTATACGCCTATGTATGGCTAACCCTAGCAACCTAAATACCCAATTAGTCATAGGCGTATACATATGCATGTGCGTATATGTCGCTAACCCTAGCCATAACCCAACCCACCTAAATAACCTTAGGCACATACATATGCATGCGTGTATGTGCCACTAACCTCGGTGGACCTGTAGAGGCCAGACGGGTCATCTATGATGACTTGGCCAGGCTTTCTCTTTCAGGTTCACATAATAGTGAAAACCCAAAAATGTGATCTGGTTTTTCATCATGGAACCATCCACTACCGCCTAACCCGTCGAACCCTACCCTATGGATGAAGTCCCTTCATTCAAACCTTACTTCAAGTTGACATAATAATGATAACGTTAGATAGTAACCCATCATCCAAAAGGACTAACCCATATAGGACCGTTTTCTTTGATTGCTTATACTTGTTATTTTCCTTGTTTGTGTTTTCTTGCTTGTCGATGCTAGACCGTGTAGGATAAAAGACGTCGAGAGAACCCGATGGAGTCCAGAAGTCCAGGAGATACAAGGTGTAAGGAAAATGGACCCTAGGCCCATTTACTTTGGATTTTAGTATTTGATGACCAACACAACCAAATTGGACTAATGAATTTGCAAGTGGTTGTTTTATAGTCCAATAGGGTGCAAGACGTGACTTGGACGAAGGCGACGTGATGATCCGATGACCAACACCATAAGCAAGACCCTAGAAGCACAATAGAAGACCCCAGATATCAAGCAAAGTCAAAGCACGAAAATAGAAAACCAAGCCAGATGCAAGATCACGAATAAACGAGCTCACAGAGGTGACCGGACGCACTGACCGAACACTGGCCTTATAGCGACCGGACGCTCCGATCAAGAGGCTCGGCAATAGAAGGCGTCAGCAGCAGCGACCGGACGCTGAGTACTGAAAGTGACCGGACGCACCAATGGCACTGTTCATCATTCCAGCAACACACTCAGTACTGACCAGACGCTGGCGGCAAATCGACCGGACACAGAACTACAGCGTTCGATCGAGTACAGAGAGGTTCTAGAGTGGCGAAATTGCGATCGGACGCCATCAGCGTTCGATCAGTTGAACGCGCGCTCAACAGTCGGGACGACCGGACGCGTCTGGTCAGGACGAAAGCAGCGTCCGATCAGTAGCAGAAAAGCAGGATTTCGTCCCCAACGGCTACTTTCTCAGTGGGGCTTATAAATAGACCCCCCCCCCCAACCGGCCATTTGACTGGTGTGGAGACGAGAAAACATACCAAGGGTGTTGATACACCATTTTAGTGATCTTCACTTGCATAGTGCTTAGTGTTTCATTAGGTGATTAACGTAGGTGCTTTGCGAAGTGCTTAGGTTGATTAGACCACCGCTTATGCGCTTGCTCTAGGTTTAGGCCTAGCGTTTAGTGAGGTTTACATATCTCTTGTCACTCGGTGCTTGACCTCCTTTGATTTTGTTAATTTTTCTAAATAATTAATACAAACTTTCGGGAGCATAGCAAGCACAATTCATATAGTTTCCAAGATGACTTTGTTGGTTAATTATGTATTAAAAAATATTATGGTATTTATGAATGTGCTATAATTGCACCTCAAGTAGTATACTTGTAAAATTTTTTAGATTCTCTACAACTTAACGAATCCACATATCGTGTTTGCGGTTGGTTGTTATTTACAAGGAATAAATCTTCTTAGTAACTAGTCACTTAATGAAACCAGGAACACTTATATTTGAGACTGAGAGAGTATATTCGATTCCTTGGAGACCAATCTGGACGCATGGAGGGAACTATATACACTAATAGAGAAACGACATTTGATCCAGCTTGAAATTTGGCTTTAGTCCCGGTATATTTCGCGCTCGGGACTAGAGAGACCTTTAGTCCCGGTTTGTAGGTCCAACCGGGACTAAAGGTCATGCCCAACGGCTACTGCGGCAGACTTTTGCTGTAGGGGACCTTTAGTCCCGGTTGGAGCTACCAACCGGAACTAAATGTTAACTTTTACTCCCGGTTGGTCCCTCCAACCGGGAATAAAAGTCTACTCCCAGCTGGAGGCTACGTCCGGGATTAGAAAGGGACCTTTAGTCCCGGTTGCTGTCTCCAACCGGGACTAAAGCTTGAAACTGTAACAGGCAGTCTTTTGAGCTGACACTGACAGGAAGTAGCTTTACTTGTACTAGGAAGTAACGTACTTGTGTGCTTGGCCGGGAGTACTTGTGTGCTTGGCCGGGATTAAAGCTTGTGTGCTTGGCCGGGAGTAAAGCTTGTGTGCTTGGCCGGGAGTAAAGCTTCAGAGAGTCTTTTGAGCTTCAGGGAAACTTCAGAGATACCTACATACAAATATACATTATCTGTGGATTTGAATGATTAGAAAGGCACCTTTAGTCCCCAACCGGGACTAAAGCTTGTGTAACAGGCAGTCTTTTGAGCTGACACCGATGCAACTGAACACGACCAAATCAATTAGTCCCGGCTGGTATTACGAGCTGGGACTAAAGGTCTTTTAGTCCCGGGCGTTTACAGGAGCCTCGATGGGCCGGCTCGACCTGAAGCCCACACATAGGAGAGAGCATATACCAGAATGGAGCGGAATTGCTGGCCAGTCCCACCTATTAGCACCACCTCGCTTGCTCAGAAGAGTGAAAACTAACTTAAAAGCTCAGCTCTGGAGCCATGCACCACGATCTTACTTGAACAGGATCTGTTCTATAAGATCGTACCGCTGCATCCTTGACTAAAAGTCCTTCGTACATTATAAACGTGTAGAATACGTATATTCTAGCAGCGTAGAATGCGTATTCCGGTAGCAGCGTAGAATGCGAATGAATCATCAATTGAAAATAGAAAAAAAAAAGAAAAAGAAAATAGAAACAAAAGAAAAGAAAAAAAGAAAACCTTTAGTCCCGGTTGGTAATACCAACCGGGACTAAAGGGCCGGCCCACGTGGCCAGGCCGGGAGGCCTCTTTAGCCCCGGTTGGTATTACCAATCGGGACTAAAGGTGGATCTTTAGTCCCGGGCGAGAAACCGGGACTAAAGAAGGGGCCCTTTAGTCCCGGATTCGTACTCCCGGTTGGGAAACCGTGACTGAAGGGGGTTGAGAACTGGGAGTACAGCTCGTTTCTCTACTAGTGATAGCCAGTTAATCAGTGACATCGGTCAATCAAATAACTAAGACCCCGTTTGTTTCCATGGTAAAACTTTTGCCCTGCACTTTTAGGCCATTTTTTTAGCAAATGGATCCAAACAGGTAGGTTAAAAGTAAGCAAAAGGGGAGGCTAAAGTTTAGTCCATTTGTACCTCAAGAGGTGCAAAACTGAGCTAAAAGCATTAAGGGGTGTGAAGGACACCTCATTTTGCACTTTTAGCCCCCCCCCCCCCCCCCCCCCCCCCCCCCCTTTTTTTTTGCCATGGATCCAAACACCCAAGTAAGGACTAAAGTTTAGCAGCAAAAGCTTAGGGACTAAACTTTTACCATGGTAAATGAATCCAAACAGGGTCTAAACCAACAAGCAAGAAATGCACAGGCAAGTTACAAATCATTGAACAGCACATGAGGTAAGAAGACAATGGAACAGTCTAGCATGTATTTCCTTCGTCTCTTTTTAATTGTCGTTTTCACATATCGATGAGTCAAATCCACTCAACTTTGATCAAATATACACGAGAGATTATTAATATTTATGGTGCGTAATAATACTATTAGATTAATTATTATACATATTTTATAATACACTTATTTAGAGATATAAACGTTACTAACATTTTCTATAAATCTAGTCAGTTAAGAAAATGTGTTTGGTACAAAAATTTAAACGACACTTGAAAAGGGACACAGGGAGTAGATATCAAATGAAATGATATCACACACGACACCACACACGTACAAGTGCACACCACCAGTTTTTATTATAAATATACTTATTATTATATTATTAGCACTTTCTATTGTATAGTTAAATTTAAAACTTGCTGACTTATCAAAAGCAAGAATTGCATTCTTTTTAAATTAAGGGAGTAGGTTTTTAAAACTTTTTGTGTTTTCCTGATCTCAGCAGTCATCACCCTCGAGGTGATTGGATAGAGTGATGACTTTAGTCTTGCCACTTACCAAATTGCTCCTCCCAAGTCCCAAGTCCCATCCCCTAGTTTACATGAGTTTTAGGTCAGACAAGCAGATAAAGGGTCGAGTTGCCCGTCACTAGAAAAGTAGAAATGCTTGTGAGAAAAAGGGTCGTGTTGCCCGTAGCATCTTTATAATTTGATGCATTTTTAAAGGCTGCCGCCAAGCTGCTTGGCCCTTTGCTCCTCGCCACCACCACTTAGAGCCTCTCTTCTTCTTACTCTTAGGCGAGTTCGCCGGTGGCACGGAAAGAGGACACAGCTCTTCTTTAGATCTAGTACGCTTAATTTAAGTTCAAATAAATATACCAGCAAATTTAGTTGATTTCTGGTCAGAACCTTGTCATTTGTGATGATTTCAGGAATTGTCACGATGTGGTTGTTGATGCGCGTGGATTCCATTGGCAGTCGATCAATTTCACTACTACAAAAACCATTTGTAGCGACGTCTATTGAAATAGGAACTGCTAGAATCGTCTTTAAAATGTTTTTCGATCCTAGCCACTCTAAAAATTCATTTTTAGAGGTGGCTGGTATAAAATGCCCTAGTTTTAGAGGTAGCTCTAGATCCAGCCACCTCTAAAAGTCAACTTCTAGAGGCGGCTACATCTAGAACCGCCTCTAGAACCTAGATCTCCATCACCCCTTATGCCTTGTTCATTACCATCAGCTGGACCCTAGCTAATCATACTCAATGAAACTTCACATGGTTAGCATTCAATTACCAAAACCAAACTAGGGATTTTATCTAGCCAGTTAGATACCATCAATATGTCTGAAGAACACTAGCATGCTCCGTCCTTGCATCCTAGGGCATGCTACAGGAGCAAACAAGTTGTTGAACTCTATTTACAATCCTACCACACCTCCCTCCCGTCCATTCCCCACTCTGCTCTCGCTCTCTTGACCCAACCTTCTGGCGGCGGACTAAAGCCATGCTCTCTCATGCTCTCTACTCCATCATCGCCATACTCATCGACACACACATCTGCAATGCACAGTCAACACTGTAATGAACCTACGGTTAGTGCAGACAATCGCATCTTGGATTCATTTGATTCGTACCATATTTCTTGGATCTAGAAAACCCAACCTCAGTTATAGTATTGTTCTTGGATCTGCATATAAAAATAACTTTTCTTCTTTTGGTGTTGGTGGCCTTCTGTCATGACCCAATCGTGGCATGGTCATTTTCATAATCATCATATGCATTGTAATCTCATTTTGGAAAACTCTACATGCATAAAGTTACACTTTTTGGGCTCTGCCCTGTTCAGGCGAACCGTCTGGCGCACCCTCGGACCGTTCACCAAAACATGTACACACTTAGCAATTTTTACCAAGTCAGTGTCCCCACAGACCATCAGGTGTACTCCCAGATCGTCTGCTAGATCACTTCAGGCACAACAGTGAGCTGTCCTCACTGGGGCATTCCTGGCCCCAACTGTTAGCATAGCTATCACCATTTCGTGGAAATGGCTTCAGCAACAACACTCTCACTCCTTCATACGCTTCAACTCATACTCTCTCAGTAGTTCATCTCTCTCTCACTCTAGAACCGATCCAAGAGCACAAGGAGGAGAAGAGGGATTGGAGGTTCTCCACAGCAAGGAGACCATGTAGATCAACCCAGAGAAGGCCACAAGTGGATGGGGATAGAAGAGGGAGGAGCCCTCTCTCCCTAGAAAAAAGAAGCTAGGAGGAGATTCCAAGAAGAAGGAGACCAAGGGGAAATAGGAGTGAACCATGCCTCTTCCACTCTTCAATAGTCTTAGCAACACCTCCTACTCCCCTGGGTAAGTGGATTTTGAGCACAAAACCTAGGTTTCACCATGGATGAAGCACTAGTGTTACATTCATCACTTAGAAAATGACCCATATACACTTTTTGTTGATTAGATGGAATGTAGCTAGATTCAACTAGTTAGATGTGAACTATGGAACCCTAGGAACACCCAGTCTACACATGCACTCACCCTAGGAAGAGATTTTATTTTTGAGATCTCGAAACACATAAATTTAGTTCCCATGGACCATCCGCCGTGTCACCGAACCATCCACGAGAACACCACTAACTTCATACACTTAGCCACCACGGTCGATGTTCCCACACATACCGCAGTCGTTGCTTCTCTCTCTCTCCCTCGTTTCCTTCTTCAGCATCTCCTTTCCCTACCTGAAAGCTCCTACAGAGGCTCAGGCTCTCGGCCAACGTGGTGATGCGGCGGCGGTGCGCTCTCATCTCGCGCGCACGGGCAGCGGCTCACACCCTAGCCTGCACGTTGAGGCCGCGACAACCCCCCTAGGCCCTTCTTGCACGCAGAGGTGGCGGCGCTCAGCCTACTCGGGGAGACTGTGGCAGCGCCTCTTGGCCCGCACGACGCACGCAGAGGTCACAACGACGAGTAGATGTTGTAGTCCGTTGTTGGATTCGATTCGATTTGGTTGTGATTTGCTTGTATCTGTGTGTGAGGCTTGCTCGTAAGTCGAGCGTATGTGAAATGTGAATCGATTTTTTTGCTCTTTATTATATATAAACTGTACAGGGCCATGGGCCAGCACAGGCTCGGTGGGCTGGCCATGCCGTCAGGCCGACCCAACACGTCCCGAGTCTTATAATGCTGTGCTTGGGCCGTTGTTGTAGCTCGTGGGTGCGCACGACATGGCCCAATGAGTTAGTCGTGCTGTGCAGGTATTACCCCATCGGGTCATGTGTAGTCGAGCCCGGGCCGGGCCAGGCCGGCATGGATGACCTATTTGGCCATCTATATACCAGGTATCGGTGACCCGTTCACTCCACGTGGCATCGCTATCCACGTGCTTCCACGCGTCTCCCACTCCCATTCAAATAAATATTTTGCCGTGCTTGCTTACGCTTCATTATATAGCCATATAGCCTCTTAGGTTCCACGCCACTCCATCAGCTTCCCATATATATCAAAAAAAATGTTTAGCTTTGCTGATCGTGTTCGTCAAGTTTATTCGGTGCACTACGGGATACTGTGTATTTACCGAGCGTGAGTAACACTCGGCAAATAGTGATACACACTCGGCAAACTCTTTACCGAGTGTCACACTCGGTAAAGTGGACTCGGCAAACAACGACTCGGTGAAGTTATTTTACCGAGTATCTAATATCGGTGCACTCGGAACAGAGATTTACCGAGTGCTGCAACGACACTCGGTAAACAATTATGACTTGACGGTCGTTAGCCTACAAACTGACCGTTAACGGCGACTTTTACCGAGTGTGACCAGCAGCACTCGGTAAATAAATTAGCATTTCGTGATTAAAACAATTCCGCAAATAAATTTTTTGAATAATGTTTACCGAGTGTAGAATCTAACACTCGGTAAACGAATAACCAATTTCGTGATTAAAACAATTCCGCAAATAAACTTCGGGAAATAATGTTTACCGAGTGTTCCCGCTCGGTAAAAAGTAGTCAAATATTACCGAGTGGCGATGTCACACTCGGTAAAAAATGGCACACTCGGCAAAATTCACAGAATCAGAACCAATTTGGTTCTCTGTTCTCTATTTTACCGAGTGCTGCACTCGGTAAAACTGACAGAAACTCTGTTTTACCGAGTGCTGCACTCGGTAAAATATGTCCACAGAATTTTTTTTTGTTTGTTTCAGTGCATATCCAGTCACAATAAGCAACAAAATCACAGAAAATTATAATAACATGACAGATAGGCAATATATATCACATATATGTCCACAAATGTCACATCCACTCACAATAACCAACATATGTCGACAAGCACCATGCAAAGTCCACAAACACCATCAACATGTGTCCAAAGTCCACAAAGTTCAACCAAGTCCACAGTTCAACATACAAACTCATCAAACAAGGTCGGATGGCCTGTCATGTGGTCGGAGGCCTGCGGAGAAACGGAGTCAAGTCTAGGTCTTGATCACCCTGCATATCGTTGTTCGATCCAGCTGTAGAAGGTCCCTAGAATGAGATTGCACATGTGAGTTATCTGGATCAAAGCAAATTCTAAGGTCTAAGCTATGGTAGGTCAAACTAAGGTATAAGTCGAAGGTATATGACACGAAAGTGAAGAGTGCATCTAAGTGACTCACAGGAGTGCCGTCGCGCGGAGGTGGAGGCACCAACGGTATCATCGGCGGCGGCGGAGGCGGTGGAGGCTAGCCCATGCTCTGAGAAAAACGGGCCATGTACTCGTACCAGTCCTTGTGCGCCTGCTGGAAGGCCTCAAGCTGGGCCTGCACTCGCGCCCTCTCCTGTGCCAACTCGGCCTGGTGCGACAGCTCGAGGGCCTGAAGCTGGCTCTGTGAGGCCTGTTGTGACTCCTACAGGGCTTCAATCTGGGCCTACAATTATTTATCACATAGTTAGAATGCAAATAAAGAACGAGTAGAAAATGAATGGACAACGAATGCAACAGAACTAACCTGGAGTGCTACCACCTGGGGCTGTGAGCGTGGGCGTATGGCCGGACTCGAACTCGTGCTCCGGGCTCTAATCTGGGCGAGTGTCTGAGTGTTGGCCGTGTCTATGGTGCTGTTGCCCATATAGTACCGCCCGTGTGGCTTACCTGGTCCCAACCTCATGACGATGTCACCCTCGAGGTCAGCGGTGCTCGGATCAAATTCTGACCCATGGATTTCTCTCGCCATCGCCGTGTACTCGCTGAGGCGCATGTGCACGCTCGGGTTGCTGTATGCCTCGGGCGGGTCCTCCGCGTTGTAGACGAGGTCAGGGTCCTTTGCCTTGCCCTTGTGTGCCAAGGCATATGACTTGAACGAGGCGCACTCCTGGCCGGGGTGGAACCGCGTCTGCAGGAAGAAGCACAACAATAAGATATTATGCATTCAGAAGTTAGCATAGCAACAACGAAATGAAATCCGCGTACATATCTGGCTGCATATTCCTTGAGGGTAGTGGGGCCTTGTTTGTGCGAGGAACCCTGCATCATCGCACGGCAACGTGAGCGTACGGCGTGATATTGCTCGTACTCCTCACTCAACCACTTGTCCACAATGGCCTCCCAGCAGTTGTCCATCCCCGCACACCAAGCAGGAGGCACCTGCACGTACACGAGCACATGACAAATCATAAATCAATTTCAGTGCAATTAATCGCAGACGATGTAATCTCATGTTTACCGTCAAGTATTGCTCCTTAGTCAGGGGCAGGTGCACTGCCTGCGCTCTGGTGACTCTGTGTCCTCTGCGGCCATGGTAAATTCTTCTGCACAGGAGCTTTGTCTCGTAGAAGAGGTCCTGCACTCGGTGAACACAGACTCTGTTCACCACGTCATCCGCGTCCTCCCTACGTACTCCCTCCGCCAAGGTGTAGTAATCCTACAAGCAAATACAGTCAGTAATATACAATTAATGTGATGTTATTATCAGCATAGTGCGACGAACACGTACCCACAGCTCTTTCATCACCCGGTCGGCCTTGCTGTTATAACACCTGCCAGCTCGATCAGTCTGATCGCTGGCGGCGTGCTAGTGGGACCACTTCATGGCGGGCTGCACAACACCATTGATCCTCACCATCCCAGGGTAGTTTGCCCTGCACAGAAGACCCAGGATCCCGTTTACTCGGCGAGAGTGACTCCCTGGGATCACCATTTCCCAATCCCTGCACAAAGTTATTGAGATTGAATATTAGTTTCTGTTATAACTTAAAAACCTATGAATTAGTGTTAACATGCAAAAATTACTTACTTAGTTCCGGATGGTCGAATCACTGGCCGTCTCTGTATGGGTAAGTCTGGGAGGCGCGACGACCCTCGCAGCCAAACCGTAGGCACCCCATTTTCCTCTGCCAGCAAGTCGGCATCCTCCTCGCGCTCAGCCCGCTCGGCCTCATCCTCTCTCCGTGCCTCCTCCACCGCCTCCGCTATCTCCTCCCTTGTCTCCTCCTCCTCCTCATCCTCCTCCGTGGCCGCTACGAACTCGTCGTCGTCGTCCTGTGGAGGAGGTGTCGGCTCTCGACGCCCTCATCGTCGCCGTCCTCCTCCTCCACCCTGGGCTCCTCCATCCTGGGCTCCACCTCCCTGGGCACGCCCTCGTCATCGTCCTCCTCCTCCTCCCTGTGCACGCCCTCCTCCTCCACCCTGGCTGGACCCCTCACCACCAGCCAGTAAGGTCATAACCGACCTAAGCTTCCTGATTTCCACCGCCCACCATCAATCACCTGCAACAAAAGGAATAAACTATCAGTACGCATATACAAAAGTAAATGTATCATACATGTATAAAAGAGATGCAAAATAAGTAAATGTATCATACATGTATAAAAGAGATGCAAAATAAGTAAATATATCATACATGTATAAAAGAGATGCAAAATAAGTAAATGTATCATACATGTATAAAATTGCCATAAGTACTACAGATCTTACATGTACTAGAAATAATCATCAAGATCATCGATAGGTGGGCCAAAAATCTCATCATCGCTATTGTCGACGTAATTATGATCGTCTCTCAAAGTCTCATCACTAGCGACACTGCCTGAATGGTGTTGCTCAAGTAATAACAAGTCCTTCGCGTTGTGAACCTCCTCTCCATCATTCCCGTCAACAATGATCGTATCATTGTCTACTTCCATTGCGAGATCTACATCTAAGACAATCTCAAAACTCCCTTCTAATCCTTCTTCTTGAAAGAACTCTCCGTCATATGTGTTTGCATCGATGTTATAATCATCATCGTTTGGGACGGGTACTTTACCATGCGGCGATACCTTGTACACAACATCATACGCCTTAAGACGGTCTTTGGTTTGGCACGGGTATGAGAGATAATAAACTTGCGTGGCCTGTTGGGCCACAATGTACACGTCGTCTCCTAACAAGACGGATGACTTTAGAACTTCGACTAACCCAAGCTCAGGGGTCTTTATCACTTCTTTGGGATCAAACCAATGGCATTTGAATATGACAGGATGAAGAGGTACACAACCAGGAAACTTGAGTTTGTATATTTCTTCAATTATTCCATAGTAGTCCAACCCATCTGTGCCTGGCGTGAAAACACCGGTATTTGTGGTTCTTCGATTCGGCCGACTCTGCTCGTGCCGAGTTGTGTGAAAGCGATATCCATTGACATCATACACAGAGAATGACTTGACCCTAAATTCAAATCCATTGGCAACTTGCCTCAACTCGGCACTCATAGACATGTCAGTTTTGGCCTGCTAGTTCAAGTAGGATGATTCGTTATATATTTGTCAAGCAGTTAAGTACAAACAACAAATGAAATTGAACAGTACCTCCTCCTTGAACCAACAAATAAAAGTGGGATTTCGTTCTCCCGTGCCATGTCTTAGAAGGGTTTCAACTTCCGCTTCGGTGGGTTCCCTCCGTGATGGACGATGGTAGAGGAGAACAAATTTGCTATAACGGCCGTTAACAAGAGGGTTGGATGGGTGCATGCGAAATATTGACAAGAAAAGAAACAAGTTTGTGTAAAACTTACGCAATGTACGGGCCAACCTCTTCAAGGTTCCGCAACACATACAACTGGATAGAGCACCACTCTTCTAGGCTCAACATCTTCAAGGTAGGTTCACTTGCACTTCCGAGTTGCCCTCGGAAAAGGCTAAGGGTCGACTGATTGTCGGCAGCATTGTAACGAGGGGGTGGATTATGCACGTTAGGAAGGTTGTCGGCATAGTATCTTGTTGTGAAGTATGACACCTCCTCCACAATGGATGCCTCTGCACAGGAAGCTTCAATTTTGCATTTATTTTTGCATTTTGTTCTAAGAACCTTTAGGCATCGCTCAATTGGATAGCACCAACGGGCATGCACAGGGCCCCCCATTTTTGCCTCATATGGTAGGTGCAAGAGCAAATGTTGCATCGGATTGAAGAAGCCGGGGGGAAAGATCTTCTCCAACTTGCAGAGCAACACCAGGGCCATTCTTTCCATTTCTTCAATCTCGGTCCGAGATATCTCCTTAGCACATAGCTTGCGGAAGAACATGCTCAACTCTGCCATCACTCGCCAGATGTGATCAGGGAAATAGCCACGAACCATCACCGGAAGAAGGCACTCAATCCATATGTGGTAATCATGACTCTTCAGCCCTGTGATTCGCATGGTACTTAAGTTCACACCCCTCCTCCAATTCGCTGCATACCCGTCAGGGAACATCAACGATTGGAACCATTGAAGAACTTCTTTCTTTTGGGCCCTCGTTAGGACGAAGTCGGCCTTAGGCTTCTTCCATGACTTCCCGCGTAAGGGAGGCAACATGTTTAGCTTTGGTCTATCGCACAGCGTTGCTTGATCCAATCTAGCCTTGACATTGTCCTTTGACTTTTCCCAGTCCATGATTGTGTGAAGGACCGCCTCGGCGAAATTCTTTTCAGTGTGCATTACATCAATGTTATGTGGAAGAAGGAGGTCCTTAAAGTAAGGAAGCTTCCACAAGCACGACTTGTGTGTCCAGGCATGCTCTTTTCCATATCCCACGAAGCCCCCCTTTTCATTGTCGACCACAAGACCATCTAACATCTCAAGAACCTGGGCACCTGTCATCATTTCCGGTGCAGAGTCTTCCACTGTGACACCTTTTCGAAAGTTCTTCTTGTCTCTCCTGAATGGGTGGTCAAGAGGGAGGAATTGTCGATGTTTGTCAAACGAAGAAAACTTGCCCCCCTTCTCCAACCGAAAGAACTCCACAGCTGACTTGCATATCGGGCATGGCATCTTCGTGTGAACACACCAGCCACAAAATAACCCATAAGCCAGGAAGTCATGCATGGAATAATGGTACCAAATATGCATTCTGAAGTTTGTCTTTGTGAATCGGTCGTATGTCACTACCCCCTTCGTCCCATGCACGGACCAAATCGTCTATCAAAGGCTCCATGTACACACTCATATTAGCCCCCGGGTGTCCTGGAATTATAAGTGACAAGAAAATATTTTGCCGTTGAAAGGCGACGCCAGGTGGGAGGTTGAGAGGGATGACGAATACGGGCCAACATGTGTATGGTGAAGAACCCATTCCATAAGGATTGAACCCATCAGTTGCCAGTGCAATGCGTACATTACGAGCCTCATCAGCTTTGTCGGTATGCTTCCGATCGAAGCTTTTCCATGATTCACCATCGGACGGATGTATCATCTTGTCAGTGTATCGGCGTCCAGTTTTGTGCCACGTCATCTGTTTTGCGGTTTCCTCGCTCATGAAAAGCCGTTGGATCCTCGGTATGAAAGGAAGGTACCTCAGGATCTTTGCGCCGACTTTTGTTTGTGTCTTCCGACCATCACCAGATTCTAACTCAATGTACCTAGATGCCTTACACTTCGGACAGTACTTATCGTCAGCATGTTCTCCCCTGAATAAGATGCATCCGTTCGGACAAGCATGTATCTGCTCGTACGACATCTTGAGTGCACGAAGGATTTTATTTGACTCATACGTGTTCTTTGGCAGAACGTGATCATTCGGAAGTAGGGTGCCAACTACTGTCAACAGTTGATCGAAGGATTCTCTACTCCAGCTAAACTGGGACTTCACAGCCATTAGACGTGCAATGGCATCCAGTTTAGAAACATTGGTACGCCCGTGAAGGGGTTGTTGTGCCGCATCCAACATGGCGTAAAACGCCTTTGCAGTTTGCTCTGGCTCCTGCTCTGCACTTCCTTCATCGAAAGCCATGTCATGGTCATTTAACATTTCTGCCACCCCGGCTTCATAATCAAACTCCTCGATCCGTTGTCTCACGACCTCTTCTCTCGCACGATGGCGTTCACCATGCATGGTCCACCGGGTATAGTTCTCTACAAATCCATTGTTGACAAGATCTTTAGTCATCTCCTCATATGTTTTCATTGCCTTGTTCTTACACTTCCTACAGGGACACCAGGCATGTCGCTGTCCGTTTGCAAATGCCTTCGTTATGAAATCATTGGCCTTCTCAATCCATTCATTTGTGTATTGACCCCTCTTCTGATAGCCCGTGTACATCCACTGACGGTCATCCATCCTAACATATAGACGATATTGCAGTTTAGAGCAATAAAACTGGAAATAAGATCAATTCCTCCAGTAAAAATAAGAATACAACATCAACAGAGGATGTGGATTCCTGCAATATTGTGCAGATGTCAACTTTGCGAGGAAAACAAAAGCCAGTCTGAAACTCGCAGATGCTTAACTCTATGGCATTGCTCAACGTTTTGTACTGGATGTTCAGCTAGAGGGCATGCACTTTGATTATGCTGTAATAACGCTGAATTTACTGGTCCTGATGCAATGCAATGGACTAGGGCTTTGTCCCTGGAACTCTAAAAAACTAGTAATATATATGTGGAATATCTATGTGTATCCTAACAACACCTTTCTATAGGTAAAGCTTTTGTTCATCACCTAAAGGTTTATGTTCCAATTAGTGCAGGAAAAATACAGTCTAACAAAGACAGGCAAACAGTTAAATCTTTTCTCTTTCTCTAGTGCCCCGTCTCGATTGCGATAATAATGCAGATAATAAAGCAGCAACACTAGTAGCTAATCGACACACCACACCAGCACCTACCTACTTTCGCTAGGTGGTTTAGTAGTAGCAGTAGTATACAAATTTATTTACAAAGCTCCGTGCACGCTGGAACGTGATGGCACAGTACAGTAGCGTGTGTGTGTGTTTCGTTTAAGTTTCGGCCTCAAACGAACAAGCTGTTTAGCTCTAACTATATATATATATATATATATATATATATATAGTTGTCAAACTTGTCAAGGTTTCAAGTTAGAAGAAAAAATGGCAGTAGATAAGGGCAGCCTTTTCTTGTTGCGAATTGTGCTCATCGTATCCTTAATTTGACTGCTCTGTACAAGCCGTAAGTACTACTGCTATACTACTAGTAGTGCTTGCAAGCTTCAGGTTAATTGAGCTTAGGCCTCTCCGGATGTGATGAGCTGAATAATTAATTAACTGGCCTCAGTGAGTGATGCCACTGGCACCAGAAAGAAAGCTGGCATTATTGTACTGTCATAGATTTTTTGTGCATAGCCATTCCCAACTCGTTCGTGCTTTTGGATTATTGGAGCAAATGGATTTCAGTATGAATCTTTTAGAAGGTGGTCTTCCAAAGTTTTCAAAAAATTTAACGTATCTTGACCTATCAAGAAATAATATATCAGGGCCACTACCACTTGATTTTGGAGCTACGGCATTAGAATCACTTCTTCTCTTCAAAAATTCGTTGTCTGGTACAATTCCAAATTCCTTTTGCAAATTGAAGTACTTACAATTTGTAGATCTATCAGGAAATCTACTGCAAGGTCCATTTCCTAATTGCTGGGACAGTTCAGAAGAAGGGAACACATCTACCAGTAATGGGTCTTCAAGTTCCAACCCAAGCTTGCCGATGATTTCAGAAATCTTTATGCTCAACTTATATGACAACAGTCTTTTAGGACCATTCCCTCTTTTTCTCCAAAAATGCCAGCACCTAATATTTCTTGATCTTGCATTTAATCAGTTTTCTGGGAGCTTACCGACATGGATAGGAGAGAAATTGTCGTCCTTAGCATTTCTGAGGTTACGTTCAAATATGTTCACTGGTGACATCCCTTTCGAGCTTAGCAAGATGAAAGATCTTCAGTTTTTAGACCTAGCTTCTAACAATTTCTCAGGGATGATCCCCACGTCACTTGTGAATTTGGAGGCCATGTCCCACATTCCTGCTGGCAATGGCTCACTTTCAGATGTCGTCTACTATGGATTGTCACTTTCAAATGTTGTCGTCTACTATGGATTGTCATTTTCTGGAGGGATGAGATTTGGGCCTAATGAGTTCATTCACATGAGCACGTTGTACAATGATAGTTTATCAGTTGTCACTAAAGGGCAGCAACTTGAATTTACAACTGGAATCAGGTTTATGGTAAATTTGGATCTGTCTTGCAACAGCTTAACAGGGCATATTCCTGAAGAAATTAGTGCACTTACTGCACTGACAAGCTTAAACCTTTCTTGGAATGATCTAAGCGGGACAATCCCAATGAATATCGGTGCCTTACAGTCGCTGGAATCTTTGGATCTATCACGTAATGGGCTTTCTGGAGAAATCCCTAAGAGCGTATCATCTCTAAGCGCACTCAGCCACTTGAATTTGTCTTACAACAATTTGTCAGGACAAATACCGTCTGGGAATCAGCTACAGGTGCTTGATAACCAGGCATCCATATACATTGGAAACCCCGGTCTTTGTGGTCCACCTCTCTCCAAGAAATTTTCCTATAGTTCCAATCCTCTAAAATTTCCCCACCTGTCCTTTGTTTTGATCAAATCAGGCCTTAGTGGTGAACATATAGCAGTTGTGTCATGTAGTTGTAAACAAAGGTTCCTTACATTCAGGTTGAACAAATCATGACCTACTTAGAAAAAAAGGACACTCAATCAAATGAAAAGCATCACGGCGCCATGATGTTTGCAGCCATCTACTAATACTAGTTGCATCACGGCGCCACCAGACGGAGGGGAGAGGTGGGCAACAGGGCAGGTACCTGGCGTCGACGGGAGCAGGCAGGGGTCCCTTGTCGCCACCGGTGCAGCGGGAGCACGTACGGAAGGGGAGGCCGCGGTCAGGGGAGGGGAGAGAGTGCTCGCCGTCGCCGCTGCTGCTGGGGCCCACCCCACCCCACCTCGCGGGAACGGGAGCGAAGGAGGGAGCACGGGGCGGCGTCGGCGGAGGGGATCGTCGTCCGGTGCGCCGGTGCCGCTGTCTCTCTCTCCGTCCACCGGTGCGGCGGGAGCACGTACGGAAGGGGAGGCCGCGGTCAGGGGAGGGGAGAGAGTGCTCGCCGTCGCCGCTGCTGCTGGGGCCCACCCCACCCCACCTCGCGGGAACGGGAGCGAAGGAGGGAGCACGGGGCGGCGTCGGCGGAGGGGATCGTCGTCCGGTGCGCCGGTGCCGCTGTCTCTCTCTCCGTCTCTCTCTCTCTCCATCTCTCCGGTGGCGGCGGCTGTGGGGGACCGCCCGGTGGCGGCGGTGGTGGAGGGGAGGAGGCGGCCGCGGCGGTGGGGAGGCGTGTGCGGTGTGTGTGTGAAAGTAGGAAACGATTTGAGGGAGAAACGGCTTGTTGAATGCTTCTATTTACCGAGTGCCTAGATGTACGACACTCGGTAAACTCAAGCACCGCAGCCCTGGTACATGTTTACCGAGTGCCCCGATCTACGACACTCGGTAAACATGAGCATGGCAGCCCACTGGGGCAGGCAGGTGGGCCGTGGCTAACCTTTACCGAGTGTTTTAGGTCACACTCGGTAAAAGTATCCATTATTTCATGTAAAACAAAAAAGAAAAAATGCCAATTTAATCCTAAAATTCACCAAACTTTCACATGAACTATTTCATGTCATCTATTTACTATCTAAAAAATTCCAAGTTCAAATCATAATGTTGAATTTCACTCTTAATAGAAATCCTACTCGTCATTTTGAATGTTTAGCGTCCCTTTGGGAGATGTACCGGTTCGGCAGCGACGAATGTAAAAATACTTCCAAAACGTTATGAAATTTTTTCTATAACATAGATGTATGCTTCAATGTTAATTCTTCCAATCTTGTGATTTATCGAGTTCGATTTTAATTATTACAATTAAATTCACACGATATGTTCCTAATTTTCATAAAGAATGAAAATTTTGTGAAATATAGTAAATAAATCGAAATAAACACCATATTTTGGAATGGAGTACTAAATATCATATGTGGATAGAGGAAAAAGAATGAAGGGAAAAACAAGAAATTTGGTTGAATTTTACCGAGTGTTGGGCAAATACACTCGGTAAAAGATAGTGTTTACCGGGTGTATTGGTCCAACACTCGGTAAAATTTTCATGTTTGCCGAGTGTATGATCATAACACTCGGTAAACATGTCATGCCTTGACGCCGTTTGGGCACGGTTGCTATCCTAGGTGACGTGGCACGTCAATACCGAGTGACCGTTTTTACCGAGTGCACCCCTTCGGTAAACTTGTAGTTTTACCGAGTGTCTGAGTATACCGAGTGTGCTGACTCGGTAAAGCGGTTGATTACCGGGTGTTTATGTTTTCCGAGTGTTGGCACTCGGTAAGTACTTTTTTCCGAGTGCCCCGACTTTTGACACTCGGTAATTGTAGTGGCACTCGGTAACTACACAGTCTCCGGTAGTGTTGTTCTTGGATCTGCATATAAAAATAACTTTCCTTCTTTTGGTGTTGGTGGCCTTCTGTCATGACCCAATCGTGGCATGGTCATTTTCATAATCATCATATGCATTGTAATCTCATTTTGGAAAACTCTACATGCATAAAGTTACACTTTTTGGGCTCTGCCCTGTTCAGGCGAACCGTCTGGCGCACCCTCGGACCGTTCACCAAAACATGTACACACTTAGCAATTTTTACCAAGTCAGTGTCCCCACAGACCATCAGGTGTACTCCCAGATCGTCTGCTAGATCACTTCAGGCACAACAGTGAGCTGTCCTCACTGGGGCATTCCTGGCCCCAACTGTTAGCATAGCTATCACCATTTCGTGGAAATGGCTTCAGCAACAACACTCTCACTCCTTCATACGCTTCAACTCATACTCTCTCAGTAGTTCATCTCTCTCTCACTCTAGAACCGATCCAAGAGCACAAGGAGGAGAAGAGGGATTGGAGGTTCTCCACAGCAAGGAGACCATGTAGATCAACCCAGAGAAGGCCACAAGTGGATGGGGATAGAAGAGGGAGGAGCCCTCTCTCCCTAGAAAAAAGAAGCTAGGAGGAGATTCCAAGAAGAAGGAGACCAAGGGGAAATAGGAGTGAACCATGCCTCTTCCACTCTTCAATAGTCTTAGCAACACCTCCTACTCCCCTGGGTAAGTGGATTTTGAGCACAAAACCTAGGTTTCACCATGGATGAAGCACTAGTGTTACATTCATCACTTAGAAAATGACCCATATACACTTTTTGTTGATTAGATGGAATGTAGCTAGATTCAACTAGTTAGATGTGAACTATGGAACCCTAGGAACACCCAGTCTACACATGCACTCACCCTAGGAAGAGATTTTATTTTTGAGATCTCGAAACACATAAATTTAGTTCCCATGGACCGTCCGCCGTGTCACCGAACCATCCGCGAGAACACCACTAACTTCATACACTTAGCCACCACGGTCGATGTTCCCACGGACCATCTGCGAGACATACCGCAGTCGTTGCTTCTCTCTCTCTCCCTCGTTTCCTTCTTCAGCATCTCCTTTCCCTACCTGAAAGCTCCTACAGAGGCTCAGGCTCTCGGCCAACGTGGTGATGCGGCGGCGGTGCGCTCTCATCTCGTGCGCACGGGCAGCGGCTCACACCCTAGCCTGCACGTTGAGGCCGCGACAACCCCCCTAGGCCCTTCTTGCACGCAGAGGTGGCGGCGCTCAGCCTACTCGGGGAGACTGTGGCAGCGCCTCTTGGCCCGCACGACGCACGCAGAGGTCACAACGACGAGTAGATGTTGTAGTCCGTTGTTGGATTCGATTCGATTTGGTTGTGATTTGCTTGTATCTGTGTGTGAGGCTTGCTCGTAAGTCGAGCGTATGTGAAATGTGAATCGATTTTTTTGCTCTTTATTATATATAAACTGTACAGGGCCATGGGCCAGCACAGGCTCGGTGGGCTGGCCATGCCGTCAGGCCGACCCAACACGTCCCGAGTCTTATAATGCTGTGCTTGGGCCGTTGTTGTAGCTCGTGGGTGCGCACGACATGGCCCAATGAGTTAGTCGTGCTGTGCAGGTATTACCCCATCGGGTCATGTGTAGTCGAGCCCGGGCCGGGCCAGGCCGGCATGGATGACCTATTTGGCCATCTATATACCAGGTATCGGTGACCCGTTCACTCCACGTGGCATCGCTATCCACGTGCTTCCACGCGTCTCCCACTCCCATTCAAATAAATATCTTGCCGTGCTTGCTTACGCTTCATTATATAGCCATATAGCCTCTTAGGTTCCACGCCACTCCATCAGCTTCCCATATATATAAAAAAAAATGTTTAGCTTTGCTGATCGTGTTCGTCAAGTTTATTCGGTGGTCTAGTAGGTACACTGGAAAGTATCGGAATCAACGTGACGAAGCACTGCAACCTTTAATGCTTGCTGCCTCCCATCCCATCTATGGTGACTCCTAATCAAATCAAATTCGATCAAGTGCTTCAACTTTGCATCTCTGACTCTGGAACCACAGTTTTAATTTGTTCTTCCGATCCATTTATATAAGAGAGGCCTCAGGCGAGTGACGAATATGGGCAAGCAGCGATTGCATACGAGCAGCAGATGCAGACAAGCACAATGGCAAGCAGCGGCCTGTGCTATGCGTCAACCAGAGATGCTTGGCGTGTTTGGATGGCAACCTCCGGCCAGATTGTCTATATATATATATATATATATATATATATATATATATATATATATATATATATATATATATATAGAAAAAATTACCTCTATCGTTAGGAGATTCTGGTGGGCTGGTGTTCAGGAACAAAATTCTACCAGTCCTTTCCGCTTCCGCTCTTGGGAAGACAGTTGTTAAACAAAAGACAACAGTGGCCTCGGCATCAAGGACTCTTTATAGTCAACCACAGCCTCATCCTTCACACTGCTGGAACATTGCCACTAATAGAGACCCTTTCCTTACTGCAATTCTCAAAGCTAAATATTTCCCAACCACCCCTTTCTAGCTTACAAATAATACCAGCACCAAATCAGTTTTCTGGGCATCTATACTCCAAGTAAAGCAGATTCTAAATCAACATTGCACCATTCAAATTCAAAGAGGTGATTCCAGCATCTGTATCGACCCCTTGATGTGCTCTTTGGAACTCTATCATGACCACATTAACCTTCCGATCACTAGGACTAGTCTCCCTCAAACTATGACTAATCTTCGGGTTCCTCTCTCTCTCTCTATATCCTGGAACACAGAACTTATCTCTGAGATTTTCGATGACCCAGCCACACAGATCATTACCCAAACTCAGACTGTCCCCTCACACCAAACTGACATTGTCAGATGGAGACCGGCCAAAAAAGGTTTTTGCACCTCCAAAGAAGCCTTCAAACTTCTTAGTGCTGCCTTGTAGGTTCAACTCCCTCAACATGCACTACTGGACAGAACATCTTTGCCGAGGGCAAATAATCGGGCGCTCGGCAAAGAGTCTTTGCCGAGGGCCTGACCCTCGGCAAAGAACAGCCCTCGGCAAAGACTCTTTGCCGAGGGCCAGACCCTCGGCAAAGACAAGCACACGACAACAATAATTATTTGCCGAGGGCTGAACCCTCGGCAAAGGGCTGGCCCTCGGCAACACCGCCTGACACGATGTCCGTCTTTTACCGTCAATCTTTGCCGAGGGCATCACCATTAGGCCCTCGGCAAAGACTTTTTAACCGTTTTTGCAATTTTTTTTTAAAAATCCTTTGCCGAGCACCCTGTGACTTGGCGCTCGGCAAAGACAGTCTTTGCCGAGTGTCAAGGTTGGCACTCAGCAAATTTAAAAAAAAAATTATTTTTTTCTCCCCATTTTTTCCTGGGTCTTGCTACAGTAACTGAAACTCCATTTCAAAATTTAAGACAATTTTGAGTTTTTTTACTATATTTCCTTAATTATTTTTGTTTCGTTGAATTTTTTCGACTATTTCAAATTTGAACTGCATGTACATGAAATAATGGAATTTGGTCATTCAAAAAATGGTATTCATGATGTTTGGCGTATGTTGAGGCCGTATCCAGGAACTCGCATGAAATTACGAGCATCTTGTTGTCGTAACATGGCAATGTACTTGCGGTAAAAGTGTATTTAAATTATAAAAAATCCAAACGAAGTCCAAAAATCACGAAACTTGTCGAGGTGTCTTGTTATCGCATGTGGAGGCCATGGTAAAAAATTGAGAAAGTTTGAAGCAAGTTGTGACGTCGGATGCCTAAAAGCCAAACATCATGTGGAGATGTTTGGCTTTTAGGCATCCGACATCACAACTTGCTTCAAACTTTCTCAATTTTTTACCACGGCCTCCACATGCGATAACAAGACACCTTGACAAGTTTCGTGATTTTCGGATTTCGTTTGGATTTTATATAATTTAAATACACTTTTACCACAAGTACATCGCCATGTTACGACAACAAGATGCTCGTAATTTCATGCGAGTTCCTGGATACGGCCTCAACATACGCCAAACATCATGAATACCATTTTTTGAATGACCAAATTCCATTATTTCATGTACATGCAGTTCAAATTTGAAATAGTCGAAAAAATTCAACGAAACAAAAATAATTAAGGAAATATAGTAAAAAACTCAAAATTGTCCCAAAATTTGAAATGGAGTTTCAATTACTGTAGCAAGACCCAGGAAAAATTGGGGAGAAAAAAAACAAAAATTTTTATTTTTAATTTGCCGATTGCCAACCTTGACACTCGGCAAAGACTCTCTTTGCCGAGCGCCAGGTCACAGGGCGCTCGGCAAAGGATTTTAAAAAAAAATTGTAAAAAACTTTGCCGAGTGCCGCTGGGCCCGGCACTCGGCAAAGCTTCTAACCTAAAGGCCCACAACGGGCCGGCCCAACCGACCCCCTCCTCTCTCCCACCCGCGCCCCCGCGTCCCTGCCGCGCCGCCGCCGCCCCCGCCGTCGTCCCCCTCCGGCCGGCGAGCTCCTGCCGGGCCCGCCCCGGCGCCCCTGTCCCGCCCCGGCGGCCCCGCGCCCGCGCCCCGAGCTCGCCGGCGCCCGGCCGGCGCTCTCGCCCGGCCCCGGCGGCCCAGCGGCCCCGTGCCCCTGCGGCCGGCCAGCAGAGGGAGAAAGAGAAGGGGGAGGAGGAAGAAAGAGAAGGGGGAGGAGGAAGAGGAAGAAAGAGAAAGGGGAGGAGGAAGAAGAGGAAGGTGCCGACCCGACCGCCCGTTGATCCTCGCGCTGCTACGGTCATCCCCGCCGTCGTCGTCGGCCCTCGCTCTTGTCGTTCTTGCCGCCAAGGTAAACCCTACCCTTGTAGGGTTAGTAGTAGTAGTAGTTAGTAGTTAGTAGTAGTTAGTTGTAGTGTTAGTAGTAGTAGTTAGTAGTGTTAGTTGTAGGGTTAGTAGTAGTAGTTAGTAAATAGTAGTAGTTAGTAAGTAGTGGTTAGTAGTATTAGTTAGTAGTGTTAGTTGTAGGGTTAGTAGTAGTAGTAGTTAGTAAATAGTAGTAGTTAGTAAGTAGTAGTGGTTAGTAGTAGTAGTTGTTAATAGTTAAGTAGTTCTTAGTATTAGTACTGTTAGTAGTTAAGTAGTTGTTAGTAGTAGTTTTAGTAGTAGTTGTAGGGTTAGTAGTAATTGTTGTTGTACTACTTCAATACTTTCATCTGAATGGAAAGAGAACTAAAATACATGGCTCCTCTTGATATATTGGTGGTTGTTGGCCTTCGTGCCAATGTTTGGTATATATGTGGTTGTTGGCCTTTGTGCCATGTTTTTTGCAGGTTTTGGGAACCTCCCGTGCAGGGGAGGTGCTGCCGAAATTTTGAGTCGACACTAACCATTTTTGCCTTTTTTTGTAGGAGGACCTGTGGGAGGGACTCGGTGACCCCGATTGTCTTCGTCGGTGCTGCGGGTCTTCCTGCACCGCGTCGACTCACCACTGCACCGACTCTCCACCGCCCGCTACCCTGACCTCACCGGCACCCTAGGTATAACCCCTCTATCCGTATGTGGTCTTTGGTCACGTAACCTAGTTAGGTGTCTCCCGTCCAAAAGAGATACGGTTGGAGGTATACAGATCTTTGTATATCTGCGACCGTATCTATTTCGGATTGTCCATGTTTTTTGGACAGCCCGCGGATGCGTAGATAAGTTAGTTTCCATGGTCCACTCCGGTCCGAGATGGTGTTTCGGCATCACCTCTGTTGTTCTCCGAATACACACTCTCCCTTGCAGGACGTGCATCGGGAGAACAACGGGGAGGTGCTGTCGAAATTCTGTCTCGGATAGGGAGCGGAGCATGGAAACTAACCTCATCTACGCATCTACGGGTGGGATTAGGACCTATCCTCATCTATTAGAGAGTAGGAGCACCACGTAGATGCAATTGATGGTTACATTACTATGTTCTGTATATGTGGAAGGATGGAAGACCGTCAATGGATGTACATGGGCCAGAGAAGCAGGAGTGACTTTGACATTGAGTGGGTGAATGGGACAGATGCTTTCTTGGAACATGCATGGAGCTCGGGTGTAGCTAAAGGACATTCTAAACTTTGGTGTCCTTGTAGCAAATGTGACAACAACAGAAGGGTAGACAAGGTGACCATGGGTAAACATCTTGTGTACAATGGTTATACGGCTGGCTACCACTGGTGGATCCACCATGGTGAAGCAGATCGTATAAGAGCGAAGGTGGTGAGACCATGCCTCGAGGCTTTTGATGATGATGCCAGAGTAGCAGACATGCTAGATGACACTCACCAAACTCACTTAGCAGAAGGACGTGAGAAGGAGGAGATGGAGGAAACCACTAAGGCCTTCTACGAAATGTTGGACTCGGCACAGAAACCCCTTCATGAGAGTACAACGGTTTCTCAGCTGGATGCCATTGGACGTGTTATGGGGTTGAAGGCCGAGTTAAATCTGAGTCGCGAAGGCTTTGATAAGATGTTGGCCGTGTTTGGCAGCATGCTACCGGAGAAGCACATTCTGCCGAAGAACTTACACGAGTCACAGAAACTACTTCGTATGCTTAAGATGCCATATGACAAGATACATGTTTGTCCGAAGGGGTGCGTCTTATTTAGGAAAGATCACAAGGATGCAAAGTACTGTCCGAAGTGTAAATCCTCAAGGTACCTAGAGGTAGACTCTAGAGATGGCCAGAAGAGGCAGCTTACGATCCCCGCAAAAGTCCTACGGCACCTTCCGTTTGTGCCGAGGATCCAACGGCTTTTCATGACCTAGGAATCCGCGAAACAGATGACATGGCATAAAGAAGGTGTACGGTACAAGCCATGGACGATGGTGCATCCGTCCGATGCCGAAGCATGGACGTACTTTAATGACAAACATCCTGACAAAGCTGCTGAGGCTCGTAATGTACGTGTCGCGCTGGCAACAGATGGGTTCAATCCTTATGGACAGTTGTCTGCCCCATACACATGTTGGCCCGTGTTTGTTATCCCCCTAAATCTCCCCCCCGGCATCTCCTTTCAACGGCATAACATCTTCTTATCGTTGATAATTCCTGGACACCCGGAGAGTAATATGGGTGTGTACATGGAGCCTATGATTGATGAATTGATCGATGCTTAGGAGAAGGGGGTATGGACATATGACCGAGCCACAAAATCATCCTTCAAGATGCATGTTTGGTACCACTACTCCCTGCATGACTTCCTGGCGTATGGGATATTCGTCGCCTGGTGTGTCCACGGGAAATTCCCGTGCCCAATATGCAAGGAAGCTGTGAGGTTCATTTGGTTGAAGAAGGGTGGCAAGTATTCGTCGTTCGACAGGCATCGTCAATTCCTCCCTTCTAACCATGCATTCAGACAAGACATCAAGAACTTTACGAAAGGTGTTGCAGTGACAGACCCTAAACCGCGCATGAAGAGTGGTGCTGAGGTGCGTGCTCAGATAGATGCTCTCGTGCCCAATGAAGGAGGTGATTTTGTGGGATATGGTGAGGAACATATGTGGACTCATAAGTCCGGCTTGACGAGGCTCCCCTATTTCTATGAGCTTCTTCTGCCACATAACATTGATGTAATGCACACCGAAAAGAATATCGCCGAGGCACTTTGGGGGAACTCTCATGAACACTGACAAGTCTAAGGACAACGTTAAGGCTAGAGTGGACCTAGCGACGTTGTGTGATAGACCGAAGCAAGAGATGCGGCCTCCTAGTGGCCGAAACAAATAATGGAAAAGTCCTAAGGTCGATTTCATCTTGGAACCCGATCAAAGGAGGGAAGTACTAAAATGGATCAAGACGTTAATGTTCCCAGATGGATATGCAGCGAATCTGAGCAGGGGAGTGAACTTAGGCACTTTACGAGTGAACGGGATGAAGAGTCATGACTACCACATATGGATTGAGCGGCTTCTTCCGGCGATGGTCCGAGGCTATGTCCCTGACCATGTCTGGCAAGTGCTGGCAGAGTTGAGCTTTTTCTTCCATCAGCTTTGTGCCAAGGAGATATCTCGGACCGTCGCTCAGGACTTGGAAAAAGCGGCACCTGTGTTGCTCTGTAAGCTGGAGAAGATCTTTCCACCCGGCTTCTTCTTGCCCATGCAGCATCTGATTGTGCACCTCCCATCTGAGGCACGTTTGGGGGGGGGCGTGCAAGCTTGGTGGTGCTATCCAATCGAGAGATGTCTAAAGACTCTTCGCAAGAAATGTACAAATAAAGCCAGAATTGAGGCTTCCATTGCAGAGGCAAGTCTAAGGGAGGAGGTGGCAAACTTCACAACACTATACTACAAGCCAAAACTTCCTAGCAATCATAATCCACTCCCTCATTACAGTGTTGGCGAAAATGAATGGACCCACAGCCTGTTCCAAGGCCAACTCGGCAGCGCAAGTGGATCAACCAATAAGATATTGGGAAATGAAGAGTGGCAAAGTGTCATGCTATATGTGTTGACCAACCTTCCCGAGGTGCAGCCGTTCATCGAGTAAGTTGTCAACGAACTTGTTTCAATATGTCCTGAATATTCTTCATGCAACCCCACTGATTCTCGTTCGAACAGGGAATTTGTTCGTGAGTCCTGGCATCAATTAAGGGATCCTACCTCGCAGGAACATGACACCCTTCTTTCTCGGGGTGCGGGTGCGGGGAGGCCTGATTTCATTTCTTGGTTCAAACAAAAGTTAATGTCCAATTTAGCTCCCACGTTCCATATTCCAAGTTTCTCGTTCGTTCGATTAATATAACGTCCTATCGTGCTTGAGCTTGCAGGCCCAGACTGACTCGTCCATGAGTCAAGAGTTGAGACAGGTTGCAGGCAGCTATGACATTAGGGTGCAGTCATTTACCGGTTATGACATGAACGGATATCGCTTCCACACAACAAGATATGAGCAGACTCGGCCCAAACGGAAAACCACAAATAGCGGAGTTTGCACGCCCGGCACTGATGGCCTCGACTATCATGGTAGAGTTGAGGAAATATATGAACTCTCATTTCATGGTCACAAACATAAATCTGTCGTGTTCAAATGCCACTGGTTTAATCCTCGAGAAATGAGACGGACCCCTCATCTTGGGCTAGTCGAGATTCGAGAAGATTCCGTCTATCCAGGAAAAGATGTCTACATTATGGCTCAACAGGCCGTGCAGGTGTATTATACGCGATATGCCAACCAAGACAAAGCGGATCTTAAGGGTTGGGCTATTGTGCACCAGGTGTCTCCACACGGTAAACTACCTGCCCCAAACGATGACGATTACAACTTCAACGCAAACACATATGATGGACAGTTCTTTCAAGAAGATGGGCTACCGGGCACGTTTGAGATAGTCTTACCCGAAGCGATCGAAATGGAAGTAGACAATGAAACGGAGGATGACGAGGTTGATGGAGATGTGGTGCAAAATGCCAAGGACATAGAAATGCTTGACCGATTAAGGCTAGGCAATGACAACGAAGACAACATAGAACCTTCAGATAGTGTTGCCCATTTGGACAATTTTGACAGTGACGACGACACCTATGATCCTAATCATGAAGATTATTCCTAATACATGTAATACTACGTTTGTTTTAGTTTGTGTTTTCTTTATTTATTTTGAATCTATTTCTAATATATATACTAATAAGTCTTGTTCATTCTTTGTGATTGCAGGTGATGGCGAGCAGCCGTCCATGACGTGAGACGGCCTCCCTTTACGGGAGACCACGGCCTCCCTTTACGGGAGACCATGCCCTCCCGTTTCAGACGAGGGGTCGGGGTTAGGGGTAGCATCCACAGGAGGTCAGAGGAGGAGGACCAGGGTCAGCAGGAGGCAGCGGACTCCTTCCCCGCCACCTTCAGATGAGGTGATGGAGGAGGAGCACATGACGGCCACGCCCGAGGACGAGGTCGAGGATGAGGACGTCCGACAGACCCAGGACGAGGCAGCCGAGAACGAGGCCGCCGAGGGCGACAATTCTGCTACCCCGACTGTCTACCAGCGAGGTCCCGCGAGCCTCCCTCAGCCTCCGCTTCCTCACAACCGGGCACTGATTCGCCCTATGGCGAAGAGGTAAGTAACTATAGATGTTATCACAACTACTTCATATGGTAATGTTGGAAATCAAAAGAGGAACTGATAAATTTTCTTAATCACTTGTGCAGGGCCTGGTTGGTTTTGTCGGGTACTTCTGCACGCTCCCCCACGAGCATCCTTGGTGTTTTGTGCAGGAAATGGTACCCCGGCCTTGTGAACGTGTCCGAGGACGTGCGGGAGCCGGCCTACACGTGGGACAGGTACCAGTTGGCCCCTGACGACATGTACCGCAACAAGCAGGAGCGGGTACTAGCAGAGTTTTGGGTAAGTCTCTCTCGCACAACATTTTCATTGGGCAAGTCTTTTATTGAAATAATGAATGGATACATCGGTTTTGTATGCAGATGTATTTCAAGCCGGAAGAAGGACTTGAGGCCCGGGCGGATCAGGCGGCTGCCGCCGCCTGTAGGAAATACGTCACCGACATGCACCACGAGGCGCGCGTGCAGGCCCACAGAGACTACTACGCCGTGGTGTTGAAGCAGCCCATCAGCAAGCCTGATGCAAGACAGGTGGAGCTGTCCCGGGCCCAGTACCTTGAGGTAGACGAAAAACATTAATAATGATTCGTTTTGAGATTAAGTCGGTTTAATTTTATCTTTTTCTATGTCAAATAATTGATGACTTGTAGGTGGTTCCCTGGTGGTGTCGATCCCACTCCTTGTGCTGGGAGATGATCGTGGACAGGTGGTTGTCCAACGACTTTGCTGAGAACCACGCGAGGCAGCAGGACCAGTGTCTGCTGAGGTGAGGTGCTACTCACCATCAAGGCAGTCGCAGCCTCCCGACCTACAAACAAGCATATGTAAGTGATTTCTTTTATCTTATTTGACGCTGAGTTCTGCCTTATTTCTCACCATCTTGCCGTCTTACTCGTAGGAGGCTGCACACCCAGGCGTGGAGGTCTCGGAGTTCTCTGCATGGGATATGTCCCACATGGGCAGGGCATCTTCCTCTGTCTCCTTTGACCCGTCTGCCCCGCGCAAGGTGTACTCCGACCCGACCGTGCACACTAAGGTCCAAGAGTACACCTCAAAGGTGAGGGAGGTCCATGGGGAAGATTACGATGTGCGCACTGAGCCCATTGATGCAGAGACCATCATGAGGCTAGGAGGAGGCAAGAAGCATGGGCGGATGTGGATTGCAGACGGCGCCATCGACTCCACCACTGTTCCCTCTCTCGACGTGCTCCGAGCACGGAGCATGAGCTCCAGCCAGCCCATACGCCCACGGCCTAGTCCGTCACTGCAGCGGGTTGACGCTCTCGAGGTACGTCCTATTTTACTCGTCGTACGTTCATCTTTGCACACCTAAGTTACATTTGCATTACTGAAACATTGAAGTTTGTATTGCAGGCCAAGCTGCAGGCCCAGAAGCTCGTGGTCGAGGCTCAGAGCGCGCAACTGCAGGCCTAGAGGGAAGCGTTCGCGGCCCAGGAGAGGAGGATGCAAGAAATGGAGGCCTTCATGCGGAGTGTCCGGCAAGGGAGTGTACCTTTGTCGTTGGCAGCACCTCCACCGCCTACTCCTACAGCCACTCCTGTAAGTATGAAAATTCACTCTTACTAGATGCTTCCTTGACATACAACCATGGTTGACATACAAACTTACTAGATGCTTGACATAGAAACTTACTAGATGCTTGACATAGAAACTTACTACATGCTTGCACTAGCTATGACATACACCAATGCTTCACATAGAAACTTACTAGATGAATCTCACACATGCAACCTCTTATCCTTTTTGCAGCTTCCGTCGACGGGTTCGAATAACCCCGCTAATGCATCACTAAATGAACCATCGTGTCATAGGCCGCTTTTTTGAGGAGTTGTGCTTCGTCATGTGCTTGGACTTGAGCTTCACTTGTGGTTGTGACTTGTGCTTTGACTTGATGGACTGTGTTTGTGAATTTATGACTTGTGGTTGTGATATTTGACTTGTGGTTGCGATATGTTGTTATTTGAGTTGTGGTTGTGATATAATGTGTGAAAATGGTTTCGTTGTGATATATATGTGATTATTGTGATGTTTGTGATATATATGTGACATGTGATATATATTTGAACTGTTTGTGTCAATGGAATGCAAAAAACAAAAAAATTGCAGTTTTGGTTGATTTGCCGAGTGCAATGGTCATGACACTCGGCAAAGCTGGGGAACTTTGCCGAGTGCCAGGACATTGCACTCGGCAAAGAGTTTTTTTAAAAAAAGCAAAAAATCTTTGCCGAGTGCCAAGCTGGGGAGGCACTCGACAAAGAGTTTAAAAAAATAATAAAAAATGTCTTTGCCGAGTGCCTTGCCGCCGTGGCACTCGGCAAAGAGTTTTTGAAAAAAAATAAAAAATGTCTTTGCCGAGTGCCCAAACTGTCGGCACTCGGCAAAGACGCCGTCAACGGAGCAGCGCCGTTGACGGCTGCTTTTCTTTGCCGAGCACCGCCGTTGGCCCTCGGAAAATGCTTTGCCAAGTGCCCGACAACTGGCCCTCGGCAAAGAGCCTCTTTGCCGTCAAATTTTTTTCCGACGGCTCTTTGCCGAGGGCGGCGCTCGGCAAAGCCTTTGCCGAGGGCTTTTAGTAGTGATGGCACCAGAAGCATATCCCAACAAGCCATGTTCATAAAAAGAGCATGGAAACACAAGCAGCTTCCACCATACATCAAAACCTTCTGCTGGAGACTGATTACAAGGGCCCTTGCAACTGGAGAAAGAGCAGGGAATCTATCAACCAAAATAAGTAAGCAATGCACAACTTGCAACTTGTCTGAAAATTATGCTCATTTATTTTCCCACTGCACCTTTGCTAGCTAGAGCGGTTTGGTTCTCTGCAACACCCGCACCCCCCAGTGTCGGATCTGCCACCGGGGCTGGGGGGCTCGAACCCCCCTACCGCGGCCGCGCCCATGGAGCAGTAGCGCAGCACAACACCCGCAGCAGCAAGCAGCAGCGCAGCACGGTAGTAGCCAGCGGCTAGTACAACAGCTTGTTCAGCCCCCCTAGGATTTTGTCCTAGATCCCCCCTGTGCTGCCTCCTTGAACAGGATGGAGTACAGGACATTCTTGCCCTTGTTACCAACCACAACACATCGGATGAACATATTCAAAAGATATTAACCACCCTCTAGTACATTTGGAAAGCCAGGAATGATGATCGCTTCCAAAGGAAAATTTGGACTGTTGGGCAGGTACATAACGCGGTAGTTGCGGACATCAACACCACCTCGCTCTCCAATGGCCGAAATGAAGAACATGTGCATGAGGATGAAGAACAAAATGACGATTCGTCCATGCCAGGTAACAATCTCCCCATTTCAGGACCACCAAGTGAAGCCACTGGACACAAAGCTGCTGAAGGTCAACCTTTGTTGTATTCGGCAATGCCTAGCCTGCCTCTGTACAGAGCAATGTTGTCGGCGCTACTTCCTGGCACAAGATGCTACACAGACGCATCAACAGAGATTTTTTTTTAATTTTAACCCTTTTTTGAATATAATTTTAAATCTAACACTGTCGTTTTTTTTAAACTAACACTTTTTGCCGCGCCTATTACCCTGGCGCGGCCAAATGCCTATGCCGCGCCATGCATGGTGGCGCGACACAGGGTTGACGTCACTACTACAGAAAACGCTTCCGTGGCGGGCGTTTTTAGTTTACCGCGGCGGGCAAAGCCATCCACCACCGTGCAAAGGTCACGGTAAATCGTGGCCTTCCCATGGCGGGCAGCTGCCCGCCGTGGTTAATGATTTCAAAAAAACAAAAAAAGAAAAGAAAACCCTGGACAGGCCCGACGAACCCATCCACGGGCCCACCGAGCCCATCTAGGGCTGCAGCGCCGCCGCCACCGGATCTGGATTGGGCCGCCATGGTGGAGGCCGCCGCCATCGCCGCCGCC
Source organism: Miscanthus floridulus (assembly GCF_019320115.1). Classification (NCBI taxonomy): domain Eukaryota; kingdom Viridiplantae; phylum Streptophyta; class Magnoliopsida; order Poales; family Poaceae; genus Miscanthus; species Miscanthus floridulus. Next base: position 13,889,507 of record NC_089589.1, on the reverse strand, counting down.
AGATCCACGGATCCAGCCTCGCCGCGGACAGATCCAGCCTCCATGAGCTCGCCGCCGACGGATCCATCCGCCTTCGGGGATGGCCTCGATTCGCTGCATCCACGCGCGCCGCCACTCGATCATCCATGCGCCGCCGCCACCGATGGCGCCTGGTGTAGCACCACCGTGACGGGCGCCGCCGGGTGGAGCACCGTCGGGATCCGCCGCCGCCGCGGCTCAATCTGTCCCCCCCCCCCCCCCCCCCGCGAACGGATCCGCCGCCAAGGGGCCGCAGGGAAGAAGGTGGAGGGGCGCCGGATCCGGCCTTCCCCCACCGCTGGCGAGCCGGCCACGCCCGCGCCGCTCTCCGCCCCGGGCCTCCGCACCTCCGGGCCACGCCGAGAGGCCGGCCATGCCCGCGAGGCTGCGCCTCCTCTCCGGAACGCCGCGCCTCCGGCCAACGAGGCTGAGCCGCCGCACCTTCGTGCCGAGAGGCCACCACGGTGAGCTCCACCACCCTGCCAAGAGGAGTGAGGGAGGGAAGAGAGAGTGAGAGGTGAGGAGGAGGGGAGACGGGAGTGGAAGGGGAGGGGTACGGTGAGATGGGAGGGAGAGGAGTGAGGGGAGGGCGAGCTCCACCACAGCGCGAGAGTCCTTCGGCTTCGCGGCCGTCTCGCGGCGAGTGGGAGGGAGAGGGGTGCGGTGGCTGAAGCAAGGTGAAACCCTAACACCTTCCTTTTATATGAAGCCCAATAGATCGGCTTATTTGGGCTCAAAATTGGGCCAGCATTTTACGTGACGGGCCTTATAGGATGCCCGCCACGGTAAATCAATTTACCGTGGCGAGCATCTTAAGATGTCCGCCACGGTAAATGCCCTATTTATCGTAGCGGGCATCTTAAGACGCCCGCCACGGTAAATCGATTTACCGTGGTGGGCTAAAGTGCCCGCCATGGTAAATAAAAAATGCCCGCCGCGGTAAATCGTGGCATCTACCGCAGCGGGCAAAAATAAGTGACCGCCACGGAGTGCAAAAATGCAACGCTGCGCATAATCGTTTGTGTAGTAGTGCGTGGCGTGGGACGGCCGGGGGGGGCAGATGTGGCGGGTCCTGCCGCGCCACCGACCATGGTGCGGCAGTGCCACGCCCTGATCTGTGGCGCGGCAGGAGCAGATATATATCCCGCGCGCGAGCCCGGCCGCCCGCACGCACGCCCGCCCTGCCCGCCCGAACGCCGCCGCTAGCCACCGTCAGCGCCCTGCCTGCGGCCACACGCACCCGCCCGGCCTCGCCTCGCCCTGGCCGCGCCCGCACGGCCCGGCCTTGCCCGCTCGCCCACGCCGCGCCCGTCCACTCCTGCTGCGCAGCACCCTAGCCGGCCGCGCCACGAACGCCGGCGCGTCAAGACCGCCCGCTCCTAAGGTACCTCCCTCTCGGTTTCATATTTTGTTTATTATTATGTAGTATAGTAAGTATTTTTTGTATCTACTATTAGTGTCTTTGACCAAATTTATATAATAGCATACTAATATTTATGAAACATAATATGTACTATTACAATAAGCATGGAGTATACTTTCGTAATAAACTTATTATGAGATAGAAATATTGATATCGTTTATTTAGTTTTGATCAAACTTAAACATATTTGACTACTCGAGAAGCAAGATGTGTATTTATTTTGAGACGGAGAGATTACTTGTAATTTTAGAACCAAAGTTTTATATGGATTGATTATGTATTTATTATCTAGTATAGTTAGGATTTTGGGTTTAGACATTTAGGCTAGTTAGGTTAGTGAATTTGTTTGTGATTTGTTTGTGAACTTACTAATGTTAACTTGAATTTTGTTAATTTGAATACTCTAACGCTTTGTTTATCAATTTATAACAGGATGGCCCCTCCCACGCAGCACCAGTTGTACCCCATTCTGGAGGTGGAGTACGACGACCAGCACCGAGCACACATCTTGAGTGACAACGACACAGAGGTGTCGTTGCCTCCTTTGAGGCCCTGCACTCACACCAGGGCGCATCAGTGGGACGAGCGTTATACGCCGTACATACGGCGTGCCGGCTTCCTCGAGCTTGTCCGTGTTGTCAACCACGGTCTTCCGCCCCTTGATCCAGCACTACTTACTGCAGCTGTGGACAGGTGCGAGTGCATTCTTTGTACGTAAACTTTCTTGTAACAAATTAGAGGCAACTAACAGTCGTTCTATTTTTATAACAGGTGGAGGCCTGAGACCCACACGTTCCACTTACCTTGTGGCGAGATGACCTTGATGTTGCAGGACGTCAAGGCTATTTTAGGCCTTCGGTTGGGGGGACTTCCAGTGACAGGGATAGTTGACAACGATCACTGGAGGGAGCTGGTGGCTCAGTTTATTGGTTTTCTTCCACCGGACGATGATGCTTCCAAGAAAAATAAGTGAGTAATTCAAGCCTATTTAATACTTGCATTGCTTTACAGCTGGCATCGGGTCTCATTTTCTTTGATCAATTACAGGAAAAGTTCCGGTGTTTTCGTCGTCCTAGATCACAGAGCGCTTTGAGTACTTGGACCCACATGCTGAGGAGGCACAGATAGATAGGTTCGCTCAAGTGTGGCTCTGGCACTTTCTTGGTGCTTTCCTCTTCCCAGACGCCTCGGGCAACATCATCAGCTGGATCTTCCTTGACATACTTCGCCAGCCGTGGGAGAACATAGCGGGGTATAGCTAGGGCAGCGCAGTCCTGGCATGGACGTATCGACAGCAATGCATTGCCTGCCGTCACACCTCAAGACATGCGAACCTTGGGGGTTGCTCCTACCTACTCCAGGTTTGGTGTTGGGAATGATTGCCCATTGGGAGGCCCCTTAATAATGGTTTTCCGGTAAGTACTTCGGTTCATTATATTCTTCCAGGCAGTTAGATATGATGAGATTATTTGTTGCTAATTCATTATCGTGTTCAATGCAGCAATGAAACGGGCATGATACACTCCCTACAGCTCTGTATATCTGGACGGAAGCATAGTTAGTTAGAGGGAATGCGTGGCGCAAGTACAGGGAGTATACGGACGGTCTCGACGTCCTGACACAGCACCAGGTTATGCTCTCTATACTATCATAGCAGTGTCTTCTTCGATGTACACTATATCACAACCTAACACAATTACGAAATTTCATGTGTTTTGGTGTCCTTGGGATTCTCCGGAGCTCCAGGACTATCTGAGTCCTGTCACTAGGGACGAGTCACACGAGTATCGTTGCGACGTCCCTCTTATTTTCTTCCATGTGGTCGAGATTCACTTGCCCATCCGGGTCTGCAGACAGTTTGGAAGAATGACAGGCTGCCCACCACCGCTTTACTCCACCGATTAAGTATTGCACGGGTGCGTTATCGATTAATAGCAATGCTACAATTCAGAGGTGTGTTTGGTACAACTAATATCGTTTTGTTGCAGGTTTGACCGCAGGAAGAGGTACAAGACCAAGGATTGGCGTGTGACACACAGCTCGTACATCCATTTGTGGCAGACCAGGGTACCACATGCGGTCCTTGCGGGTCCTCCACACGACCAGCACACCTTCGATGAGTACCTGCGGTGGCTTCACAGGTCTACGAGGACACATATCAAGCCTCCGTACACTGACGTGGCGATTGACGAGGACTCGAAGGAAGATGTCATCGAAGATGTGTACTACGTCACCACTAGGGAGGACACACAGCTACAGAGAGCCCTACTTCAAAGATACGTGGTAAGATACTTGAATGGTACAATTTATTATCCTTTTGGTATTAAGTATGTGTACTAAAACTGTCCAACCGCGTTTCTGTACCCAGGCGACACAATTGACAAGGCTGTCCAACGAAGCAGTGTTCTGACTTCACGAGTCTAGAGGGCAGGGTCCAGGCGTTCTCGTAGCTTTTGTGGAGGGTAAACATAAACTTGTCCGTTTCGAAAATATGTCTTTATTGTATATGCGTTTGGCTAATGAACTAACTTTAACGTCTATTTATACAGAAGGTGAAGAAGAGCTGCAGGAAGCTAGCTCAGAAGTTGAGCTGCATGGACACTCCTTACGAGGAACCGCCACTCCCCGCAAGGTCGGGTGGCACGTCTTCAGCCTCTTTGAGGATACCAGCCAGCTCTTCTCAGCCGATGACACAGGGTGCCATTTCCGCGGTGCGTACACCACCACATCATAGCGTTGGGAAGGACCCTGCAACCGAGGAGGAGGAGGACGACGATGACGACGACGACAAACCCCCAGACTTCCGCGGACAGCACGGCCAGTGGGACGAATGGCCGCAGGACGAGATCGGCATGTCTCAGCTAGGTGGTGCCCCGTTTGGCACCTAAGGAGCCTCACAGAAACTAACAAAGATAGTTTGTTTCAATACGTATGCTCCATGAACTAACGATCATAAAGAATTATAAGTAATCGTGCATATCATATACCTGCAGGGTACGAGCCGTACGCACCGTCGACGCGACCATACCGACATTGGCTACACTCCCAATGTGTTGCCAACAAATCCAAAGAGACATAGGTGTCCGAGGGATCCTTACACTCCTGGGCCTTAGTTTGTTTAGGTCAAACGAATATTGACATCCGAAACTTGCGGGGTTATTTGTTTATATTATGTCAAACGTATGTCAAAACAATGAATATGTTATGTGACAGCTTGTCAACTTGCTTCTTATTCGTTTCGTTGAGTCGTGGCAGCAGTACCGGCGAGATTAAGTACCCTGCGTTCGGGAACCGGCAGTCCCGGCGTATCTGGACACCGGTGACAATTTTTCGTAATTGATTAGTTAAAATGGTGCATAACCGTAATATGAAAGATGAAAAACTAATCATTGGCTTATCAAATTCTCTATTCGGCCGTGAAAAAAACTCAACAAAATACGGGTGCGGCGCGTTTCGATTCTACCATCCAGGTAGCCCGGGCCGGCGGCAGGCGCAGCGGCCAGGTGGTGTGGCTGCTCGCGCAGTATGGTCGATCCGGCCACGCCACGCAACAGGGCGCGGCATTGCCGCGCCAGGGTCGGTGGCGCGGCAGGACCCGCCACGTCAGCGGCCCCCCGGCCGGCCCGCGCCATGTCAGCCCTGTGCCGCGCCGCCATGCATGGCGTGGCACAGGCATTTGGCCGCGTCAGGGCAATAGGCGCGGCCAAAAGTGTTAGTTTAAAAAAAACGACAATGTTAGATTTAAAATTATATTAAAAAAGGGTTAAAATTAAAAAAAAATCTCAACAGAACCGGATCGGCCCCAACAGGTTCCCCGACGTGTAGGTCTTGGAGTGCTCATCATCAACCCCCCGTCACCGTTCTGTGATCTACATCAAAGCATCCATGGCCAACACCACCTCTGTTCTAATAGCTGAAGCAGCGGCTTTGGCATTAGCGGCTTCGGTGGTCTCTGGGTTGGACATACAAAGCCCTGTCTTCCTGACTGATAATCAGAAGCCAGTGACGTTCTTCAATGGAGACGATCAAGCCCTACACCCAGAGCTTCATCAGCGCCAGCTCCAATAACAACTCAAGGAGTCAAGGGTGTTTAAGATTTCACGAAACCTAAACACCACGGCACATGTTCTAGCAACTCAGGCTTGTCATTCGACGTCCTTGTATCCATTGAACACGCTGATCACTTGTATACCAATCAAAATCATGTATCCAGCTGCCCTCCAAGAGCGGCACTGAACTCTGTATCCTAGGAGTCCTTCTCCCTCATCGCAGCTCCGTGCTGCTAATACAATTATCCGTTATAGAAAAAAAAAGATAAAATAGTAAGCTGCTCAAGCTATTTGCACGGATGATGTTGCTAGTTTGTCCTAAACTAATAATTATAATACATTTTAGATTGTTTAATAACCCCATCGATAAATTGATCTATGTATATCCTTTAAACAACATCCTGTCCAAAATCACTTATTTAACTCGTAGCCAAAATTAATATAATTAGATTAATATGCTATGTGCTTTTATAGTAAAATATTGACTTTTTTTGTAAATCCAGTTCATCTTAAAATTAGTTGATTTATTTATTGAAAAATGAGATGTGCACTTGTTTTGAGGTTGTTTAGTTTCTCCCCAAAAGTTTACATCCTATCCAATCGAATATTTAGACACATGCATGGAGTATTAAATATAGACTAAAAAATAACTAATTGCACAGTTTGCGACTAATTTACGAGACGAATCTTTTAAATCTAATTAGTTCATGATTTGACAATGTGGTGCTATAGTAACACATGTGCTAATGATGGATTAATCATGCTTTATAAATTTGTCTCGAGGTTTACTGATGGATTCTGTAATTTGTTTTTTTATTAGTATATCCGAACACCCCATGCGACGTCCCCATATGACACCTGATGTGACACCCTAAAACTTTACGTCCTAAATTTAAACGAGGCCTAAATTGGAAGGAGAAACAAAGAACAAGAAAGAGAACGTACAAGTGCACACCCACGCTCTATTTATTTGATTTATAAGCCGTACTTTTTTAACCAACAAATAATATTTTTTTCTCACAACAAATCAGCACCTTCAGCGGCTTATCAGCCGAGCGAACAGCGGCACAACGATCACAGCTGACACTTGACAGCTTGTTCCACGAGAGAATAAAAAACGAAGAAGCGTACAACACAAGGTCGAGCGCTCAATCAACTCGAGGCCGCACTGACGAGCTCCGTGAGCTGCCGGACGAACTCGTCGGCGAACCTTCCCTGCACGCCGTCGTCCGTCAAGAAGTCGGCCCACTTCCTTGCGTCCCCTTCCCCTCCGTCCGCCACCGCCGCGGCGACCGCGTTGCGCACGTCCTGGCGCCAGAACCAGCCGTCCTCGTCGCGTCGCGCCACCTCGACGCCCACGCGGAGCTCGCGCGCGAACAGCGCCGCGTTGAGGTACTGATCGACCTTCATGGGCAGCAGCACGAGGCGGCAGCCGGCGACGAGACCCTCCACGACGGAGCTGAAGCCGGCGTGGGTGACGTAGCACCCCACGCTCCGGTGGTGCAGGATGTGCTGCTGCTGCACCCACCCGGTGTGCAGCAGTCCTCTCCCTGACATCCTCTCCGCTAACCCCGGCGGCGGGACGACCGCCGCGGCGCCATCCGGGGAGTTGAGCACGGCGAGGAACGGGCGGCCGGTGGCCTCGAGGCCCAGGAGGAGCTCCGTCGCCGCGGCGGGCGGCAGGAACGTCTCGCTGCCGAACGAGGCGAAGACGACGGCGCCGTCCGGGAACGCGGAGAGCCAGGTGGCCCAGCGCTCGTCCAACTCGTCCCGCGGCGGGTCCGGCACCAGCGGCCCTGCCACGAGCAAAGGCTTCCGGAGCTGGGCGGCGAGGTAGTTGATGTAGGCGCCCTCCATCTCGGCGCAGGTCTTGACCACGATGCCGTCGCAGGCCCGGGTGCTGGCCACCACGCGGTCGTAGGCGGAGGGCTGGCCGCCGAAGCTGGTGAACACATAGGTGAAGTCCGCGGCCTGGTACGCCGGTACGCCGACGGCGGCTAACGGGGAAGAGCCGGGAAAACCAGCGGGGGCGAACATGAGGTCGCGCGCCGACGGCCGCGCCCCCGCCCTGGCTCCGTCGGGGCAGCGCGCGGGGACGGCGAGGTATGCGTTCGCGACGGCGGAGAAGACGCTGAAGTGGAGCGACTTGACGCCTAGCGCCGTGGCGTCCTCACAGGCCCACGGGGTGACGAAGTCTAGCAGCACAGCGTCCGGGCGGAGCTCGGCCAGCAGCGCGGCCACCTGGGGCCGGGCGGCGTCCAGCGCGACCTTGAGCAGCTCGGCACCATCGGGCGAGAGGTCCGCCGTGCTGGCCGCGTCCTCGGGAAGCCCCGGCACGCGGGGCAGGCGCAGCGGCACGACGGCCACCCTACCGGCGGAGGAGGCCGAGGACAGCATGGCCTCGACGCGTGGGACGTTCCCGGCGGCCGTGAGGAACGTGACGCGAACGGAGGAGGAGGAGGCCAGCAGCCTCCGCGCCAGCTGCGCGAACGGGACGATGTGGCCGAAGGCGAGCCACGGGAGCATCACCACGTGCATGGGCGTGGCGTCGCGGTTGCCTCCTCCGTCGGCCGGCATGGTGGTGCAACTCCGATCCTGTTTATCAGTTTGTGGCGAAATTATATTTATGGGAAGCTGCTGTAGTGGTGTGGAGCCTATAAAAGGCTATATAATGCAGCGTAAGCGCGGCAAAATATTTATTTGAACGGGAGACGCGTGGAAGCACGTGGATAGCGATGTCACCTGATGGGGAGAGAACAGGTCACCCATACGATGGCCAAATAGGTCGTCCGGTCCGGCACGGCCCAGGCCTGAACAAGGCACGACCCGATGGGGGTCAGGTCGGCACAGCACATCTGACTCATCAGGCCGTGCCGTGCCCACCCATGAGCTGCACCAATGGCTCAAGGGACGGCCCTATAAGAGTTGAGTCGTGCCGGCCGGCCCGACGGCTTGGTTAGCCCACCGGGCCTGTGTCGGCCCATGGCCCTATACTGTTTATAACAAAGAGAAAAAATCGATTCTCATTTCACATAAGGATCAACTTACAAGCAAGCCTCACACACAGATAGAAGCAAATCAGTAGCCAAATCGAATCCAATCCAACAACGGATGCAACGCTACTACAACCTTTGCTCGTCGCCATGACCTCTGCGTGCTCGCGCGGGCCAAGAGGCGCTGCCATGGCTAAAGATGGCAACGGGCAATATCAGCGCGGATAGTGGCTTCGCACGCCTGCGCCCACGAGCAAAATCTTGTGCCCCGCACCCACGCCCGCCACCCGGCACGGGCAGCAACTTGTGCCCGTGCCCGCTATCCGCGGGCATGCCCACGTGCCCGCCAGATGGGGAAGACAATGGTGGCCTGCAGGGCGGAGATGGCGTCCAGCGCGGCTGGGATGGCGGTGTGGGGGGCGAAGATGGTGGCCTGTGGGGCGAGGACGGTGGCCTGCGGGGCGGAGACAACGGCCTGGGTCGGAACTTCGGAGCCTGGGCGGGGACTCGGTGCGGAGAGGCTGGCGTCCGTCGTTGAGCAGGGAGGTCAGCGGCCGGCATCGCCGCGTCGTGGAGCCGCGAGTTGCGGTCTGGGCTGCTGGTGGATTGCGAATTTGGTATGAGTGGAGTGAAACCCTAGAATCTGAGGTTATATACCTCTTCTGCAGTGGCCCCACATGTCAGTGTGGGTTTGGCGAGTTTGCGGGTGCGGGCATGCTATTTTCTTACCCGTCAACAATTACCTGTTGGACACAACTCTATGCCCACACCCGTGCTCGCGGGCACAGGTCCACGCCCGTATTCGCGCCCGCCGTGTTGAGTGCCCGCAGGTACGCGTGTTTTTTCTGTCCGTTGCCATCTTGTCGGTGTTTTGTTGTCAATCTTTTTTTAGCATGGTTATTAGGTCAAAAAAAATAATCTCTATATGGTTCTAGAGATATGCACCACCGATAGAAATTGATTCCCTCCTTTTCCAGAGGTGGCGGCAACATCAACCGTCACTAGGAATAGCTCTATAGGTGGTTAATCAGATGTAAAGACTAAACACCTCTAGAAATTAGTTTTAGAGACGTTTGGTAACGTGGCCTGTCTCAAAAAATAGGCATTGTACACAAAAAATCATATTTTTTTTCAAACAAAGTCAAATGAAGCCGAACTTTAATGTATATCAAAGTTGTATATGGTTGGACGTGATTTAAAACTTACAGTTGAAACTTTGGCCATTGAAATTTATTTAGACTCCCAAAAACACGTTTTAAGGTCTCAGGTTTTGAAATTCATTTTAAAAAAAATCAAACAGCCTTGGATGGAGACACGCCATGCACATTAGCACATACCAAAGTTCTAGTGTTAGATAAGATAATTCACAGGTAAGCTCCCATAATGTCACGTCCAGCAACTACAAAACAGATTAAGAGCCTCTTTGGCAGGGCTGGCTTCAGTTCCGGCTCCTGTAGGAGTTGTGTCAAACGTTTGTTTTGGAAAGGGCTCTACATGGGGAGCCGGTCAAGAGCCAGAGCCATTTTTTGCCTGCGCAGGAGAAGCCTAAAAAACGAGCTTCGCGCAGCTCCTTACTGTGGGTTCACGTCGTCTAGTACGAATGAGCCGTTTTGCCAAACGTTTTTCAGAACGGCTTCAGCTACTCCAGAGGAGCTGCTCCTTCAGAGGAGCCGGAGCCATTTTCAGAGGAGCCAGAGCCCTGCCAAACAGGTCTTAATTGTTCACACTAATCTGACTGATGGCTTGGTTCTTCAGAAGTTATTAGCTGCCAAATCATTAAAATAGACTTTGTTTGATGCAAACATACGACCGGCCTTGCTCAAGTTATCCTGACAACAACTATACTTGCTCTCGTCTGATTAAATGATGACTGGATTCTTTTGGCGTCGTGGGGACCTAGCTAACAGCAACTTGTTTGATCATATCCATTGTTCTCTTCCGCATTGTATACCACTATTACTATTATTGTATACTATATATATTATATATACCAAAACCTTTATTTGAGATATTTATATGAAAATCTCTATTTTTTGCGAAAAATATGAAAATCTCTATGTGTCGGCAGATTTAAATATTTTTGAGAGATTTTTTCTAATTGAGGAGGAGATTGAAAGATCCTTGTGTAGTTTTGCTAATTGAGTGACAACCTAGGTGGACTAATTGTGTTTATAAGAGATACACAGGTGATTAGTCCATAGGTACATGTGTGTGAGCAACATAGGCCATGAAGGTGAAAATGGCGTGAAGATGTTGCAAAGCTCATACATGTGATGATGAAGGAGCTCATTGCACATGAGACATGACATTGAGTCATGTAATCAAGGTGGAGAAGATCAAGACACGACTTGACTTGATGGACCAGTTGCAAGCGTGAAGGGCAAGTTGGTGGCTTTAGAGCGAAGGACCGCGTGGCGGTGAAGCTTGAGCAAGACTTAGCGCCGATGAACGAAGGCAACGGTGAAAAGCAAGTGAAGTCAAGATCGATGAACCAATATGATCACGTGATGATATGAAGTGGATCATATCATTGTCGATCATGTTGGTGCATGTGTTGCATCAACATTGGAGGAGATGGAATGGAATGCGCAAGGCAAAGGTATAACCTAGGGCATTTCATTTCACCGGTCATAGGTGTGTAGAGAAGTTGATGATCGGGTTTAGGATATATGGCCGTACTATCAAGAGGGGCAAACTTGTTTGCATATCGGTCATCTAGTGCCACTTGAGTGATCTAACTTTGCATCGTCGCTAGGATTGAGTGACGTGGCAAGTTGAGTGGCTAATCCTTTAGAAAATGTTTGTGAAAAGCTAACACATATACACATGGTGGTGTACACTTGGTGGTGTTGGCACATTTTCAAAGGAGAAGAAATTGGTGAAGAAAAAGAGTTAGTTGCGCTGGTCACAGAGTGACCGGACGCATCCGGTGTGGCTACCGGACGTGTCCGGTATGTTATCCAGACTTCGGGTAGTCTGACAGGAGGGACCGGACGCATCCGGTGTGGCTACCGGACACATCCAATATTTGGACCCGAGGTGAGCGACAAAGTGAGAGAGACCGGACGCGTCTGGTCACCACACCGGACGCATCTGGTGTGAATCAGCGAGTGTCGGTGTTCAGCGTAACAGTTGATCGGACGCTGGGAGCGTCCAGTCCGGAGTGACCGGACGCGTCTGATCAGCCTAGAGCGGCTCTTGGAGCTCTTTGGACTTCGACACTACGTCTCCTGCGTCCGTTCTGGAGTGACCGGACGCGTCCGCTACTAAGCGTAAAGTTACGCGTAATGGGGGAGGATTTCCCAAATACCTAAATTTTAGGAGCATGGATTAGGAGTTGTTGGAGAGGTGTTTTTTTCATCTCGCTAAAAACCAAAGATTAGTAAGAGAAATATGGTACTATGCTCTCAGTGCTTACGCTTCATTATATAGCCATATAGCCTCTTAGGTTCCACGCCACTCCATCAGCTTCCCATATATATCAAAAAAAAAATGTTTAGCTTTGCTGATCGTGTTCGTCAAGTTTATTCGGTGGTCTAGTAGGTACACTGGGAAGTATCGGAATCAACGTGACGAAGCACTGCATCCTTTGATGCTGGCTGCCTCCCATCCCATCTATGGTGATTCCTAATCAAATCAAATTCGATCAAGTGCTTCAACTTTGCATCTCCGACTCTGGAACCACAGTTTTAATTTGTTCTTCCGATCCATTTATATAAGAGAGGCCTCAGGCGAGTGACGAATATGGGCAAGCAGCGATTGCATACGAGCAGCAGATGCAGACAAGCACAATGGCAAGCAGCGGCCTGTGCTATGCGTCAACCAGAGATGCTTGGTGTGTTTGGATGGCAACCTCCGGCCAGATTGTCTATATATATATATCAACTCTGTCCTAGCCTCCATACCGATTTACTATATGTCCACCGTGCTTTTCCCCAAAACTTTCATCGAAAAAATTACCTCTATCGTTAGGAGATTCTGGTGGGCTGGTGTTCAGGAACAAAATTCTACCAGTCCTTTCCGCTTCCGCTCTTGGGAAGACAGTTGTTAAACAAAAGACAACAGTGGCCTCGGCATCAAGGATCTCTTTATAGTCAACCACAGCCTCATCCTTCACACTGCTGGAGCATTGCCACTAATAGAGACCCTTTCCTTACTGCAATTCCCAAAGCTAAATATTTCCCAACCACCTCTTTCTAGCTTACAAATAATACCAGCACCAAATCAGTTTTCTGGGCATCTATACTCCAAGTAAAGCAGATTCTAAATCAACATTGCACCATTCAACTTCAAAGAGCTGATTCCAGCATCTGTATCGACCCCTTGATGTGCTATTTGGAACTCTATCATGACCACATTAACCTTCCGATCACTAGGACTAGTCTCCCTCAAACTATGGCTAATCTTCGGGTTCCTCTCTCTATATATATATCCTGGAACACAGAACTTATCTCTGAGATTTTCGATGACCCAGCCACCGCACCCAGATCATTACCCAAACTCAGACTGTCCCCTCACACCAAACTGACATTGTCAGATGGAGACCGGCCAAAAAAAGGTTTTTGCACCTCCAAAGAAGCCTTCAAACTTCTTAGCGCTGCCTTGTAGGTTCAACTCCCTCAACATGGCACCAGAAGCATATCCCAACAAGCCATGTTCATAAAAAGAGCATGGAAACACAAGCAGCTTCCACCATACATCAAAACCTTCTGCTGGAGACTGATTAGAAGGGCCCTTGCAACTGGAGAAAGAGCAGGGAATCTATCAACCAAAATAAGTAAGCAATGCACAACTTGCAACTTGTCTGAAAATTATGCTCATTTATTTTCCCACTGCACCTTTGCTAGCTAGAGCGGTTTGGTTCTCTTACCAACCACAACACATCGGATGAACATATTCAAAAGATATTAACCACCCTCTAGTACATTTGGAAAGCCAGGAATGATCATCGCTTCCAAAGGAAAATTTGGACTGTTGGGCAGGTACATAACGCGGTGGTTGCGGACATCAACACCACCTCGCTCTCCAATGGCCGAAATGAAGAACATGTGCATGAGGATGAAGAACAAAATGACGATTCGTCCATGCCAGGTAACAATCTCCCCATTGCAGGACCACCAAGTGAAGCCACTGGACACAATGCTGCTGAAGGTCAACCTTTGTTGTATTCGGCAATGCCTGGCCCGCCTCTGTACAGAGCAATGTTGTCGGCGCTACTTCCTGGCACAAGATGCTACACAGACGAATCAACAGAACCGGATCGGCCCCAACAGGTTCCCCGACGTGTAGGTCTTGGAGTGCTCATCATCAACCCCCCATCACCGTTCTGTGATCTACATCAAAGCATCCATGGCCAACACCACCTCTGTTCTAATAGCTGAAGCAGCGGCTTTGGCATTAGCGGCTTCGGTGGTCTCTGGGTTGGACATACAAAGCCCTGTCATCCTGACTGATAATCAGAAGCCAGTGACGTTCTTCAATGGAGACGATCAAGCCCTACACCCAGAGCTTCATCAGAGCCAGCTCCAATAACAACTCAAGGGTGTTTAAGATTTCACGAAACCTAAACACCACGGCACATGTTCTAGCTACTCAGGCTTGTCATTCGACGTCCTTGTATCCATTGAACACGCTGATCACTTGTATACCAATCAAAATCATGTATCCAGCTGCCCTCCAAGAGTGGCACTGAACTCTGCATCCTAGAGTCCTTCTCCCTCGATTTTTTTAACATTTTTTGTAAACTAATTTTAAATCTAACACTGTTTTTTTTTTCTTCAAAACTAACACTTTTGGCCACGCCTATTTCCATGGCGCAACGAAACGCCTGCGCCGCGTCATGTATGGTGGCGCGGCGAGAGGGTTGACATGGCGACGACCGGGGCGCTGACCGGTGACGTGGCAGGGTTTGCCGTGCCACCGATCTTGGCGCGGCAGTGACGCGCCCTGATCCGTGGCGCGGCAGTGCCGGCTAAAAGGGCCGCGGCCCAGTCCCGCCTGCCTGCCGCGCCCGCCGCGCCTGCCACCGACCGTGGCCAAAAGCCGCCTGCGCCGGGCGCACCACTCCCGCCGCGCCCGCACACGCCCGCCACGCCGGTCGCGCCACGAACGCCGGCGCGCCACCCCCTCCGGGCGCCCACCGTGCCCTCCGGCCACGCACGTCGGCTGCCCATCGAGCCACGGACGCCCACCACGCCCATCACCGCCCTCATTGCCGCGCCGCCGCCCTCATTGCAGGGCTCGCGACTACCGCTTGCCGCCGAGGCCAGCGCCCACGCCTCCCGGCCCGGTTTAGCGCGCCGCCACCGCGAGGACAAGCGCAGCTGCCGCGAGGTACTCCCCTAGTGTATTTGTTGATTAAATCGACATTGTTAGTATCATAAGTTAGTAAAATAAATAAAGTTAGTATAATTAGTAAAGTATAGTTAATATAATTAGTAAAGTATAGTTAATATAGTTAATATAATTAGTACTCGCGCCAATAAAGTTAGTTAGTTTAGTTAGTATAGGCAATATAGTAAGTTAGTATAGATAGTAAAGTTAGTTAGTTTAGTTAGTACAGTTAGTGAGTCTAGTTATACATTAGTTGTTGTAGTTAGCCTTGTATAGATGTTAATATTAGATTAGTTAGTATAGTTATAGTTAGAATAGGTATTAATATTACTATGGACATTACGTACGACGATTTCGATGAATTGATGAAGTTTCTTTAAATGCTTTTGTAGATGGATTGTTGTGTTAGAGTTTTTTATGGAGGAAGTGTTATGAGAGAAGATGGTATGTTTGAGGATATGGAAGAAGAATTGTAACGGCTCGATGAACCTCCTAGCTTCAACGACCTTTGTGTCCGTTTAAATGCAAAGTTTGGCGGTAATTTCACACAGAAGGGGAGGTTTGATACTGAGAAGACTAGGGCACACTATGTCCTCATGCTCTTGCGCAACCCTACTCACTGGTCCCGCTACACTAGGGTGCTCCAAGGTTCCAATGTGCCCAAGGCTAAGGTGGTGGTGGAGAATGGGTACAGGATGTAGGGTGTCCAGGATGGGCCGTCCATTGACGGTGTTGGAGGCAATGAGCAACAATTGGGGGTCGAAGGGGAAGCAACCCAGGCTAACATGGATTTGGACGATCAGTTGACGCAGGAGCAGTTTCATTCAAGTCAAGTAGGCTGTTTAAGCGATGATTTCGATGTGAACGAGTTCGAACTGGAAGAGGAGGAGCAGGAGGAGGACGACAGGATCGGTGATGTAGTTAGCAGTGATTCAGACGATTCAGATGGTGACCAGAGAGATAGACATGCTATGCCCATACCGGTTGATGCCATGCCAGTACCTGTTCATGGTATGGCATCACCAGTACCAACTGAGGTTTTGCATGCTATCTAGGCTCAGGGTAGACTAGTCATAGATTTGCCAGCAGATGATACCCCCTATGATTCATGGGGTAGAATTAGCGAAGTGCAGCAGTATGTTCCACCACCACCTTACACAGCGACTGAGCTTGAGCAACTAAGGTCGATGAACGTACCTTTCAGGGGCTTTTCGAACTATAGGGATGTCAGCACGACGGATATGGCAGTTTGTGACACCGGTTTCCAGATGTGTAGGAAATCATTGTATGACCATGAGAAAGAAACCCTTAGGAAGGGGATGATATTCAATACAATGTCAGAGATGAAGCTCTTCCTTTAGGACTATGCTGTGTATCACCATAGGCCATACAATGTCACTCATTTGGACCAGGACGAGGTACCACATGATATGCAAAAACAGTTGTATGTGGAGGTTAAATGCACGAAAGAGACAGAGTGATGGCAAGTGAAGGATAAGTAAAGTTGTCGAACCCCACACTTGCCTAACAAATTGGGGGAAGGAAAATCATCAGTAGCTCACTACACGTTACCTTGCCCGTCGTATATTGGGGCTCATTGATGACAATAATGACATTTCAATGTCTTCTTTACAACAGTCCATATCTAGATTCATTAAGTATGATGTGAAGTACGAAAAGGCTTGGCATGCTAAGCAAATTGCCCTGGCGATTCATTGGGGTAGTTGGGAGGAAGCGTACAACAGAGTACCCTACATCTTATGTGCAATGCATTACTACAACCCTAGCTTGAAATGGTTTGTGGACACCAAAGGGATGTGTTTTCGGGGCCTGTTGAGACATGTCCTCTATCGTGTGTTCTGGTCGTTCGCGCAAACGGAACATGCATCCTAGTTTTGTCGACCAGTCGTACTTGTTGATGGCACTTTCCTAATAGGAAAGTACAGGGGCACCTTGATGATGGCTGCTGCTGTTGATCCTGGGGACCAGATAGTACCCATAGCATTTGCTTTGGCAGAGGGAGAGAACAATGAATCGTGGTCATGGTTCATGCGGCTTCTACGTGTACAAGTGCTTGGCCCATCTCGCACTATATGTTTGATCTTGGACTGTCACCCAGGGCTTCTTAATGCTACAGCTAAGCATATAGATGTGTTCCCGCCTCTAGTGCATAGATGGTGCATGAGACACTTTACCGCTAAATTCTGGCGGCGTCAGAAGAAGCAAGAGGTATGTGATAAGGTAAAGGCTCTATGTTGTGTATGTATAGACTACCAGTTCAAGGAGACAAAGAGAAAACTAGACAAGATGACAAATGAAACGAGAAAGGCCTGGTTAGAGGCGCAGATGGAACAAAAGGCTCAGTGGGCGTTAGCATATGACGAGGGGGGTTTCAGGTATGGCATCATGACCACTAACTCCTCGGAGTCCTTCAACTGTGTATTCACCGGAGTTCGATCGTTGCCTATGTCTGGAATTGTTGAGTTCTCCTTTCATAAGAGGAACGAATATTTTGTCAAGAGGTGGGAACTTGCGTAGAGAAATATAGCTGAGCAGAGGCATTTTGGAAAGGCCGGAGCAGAACATTTGAAGGGGGCTGAGGAATTGGCCAAGCAGCACACCACCGAGCCGTATGGACCCCGCCGCCATATCTTTAGTGTATGGGGCAAGGGTGGCACAAGCTTGGGCGGTGAACGTTATGGTGGGCGAAACTACTGAGTTGATCTTTAAAAGGTAGAGTGCAGTTGCAACATCCCTCAGATCATGCATGCCCCTTGCTCTCATATAATCACGGCCTGTAGGGTTCGCGGGTACAACTATGAGGATCTACCATAAATGTCACCCTTGTATCTACGTTCGAACACCGTTAGTATTTGGGAGATGAGCTTCAAGCCATACCTTGACCCAACACAGTGGCCACCTTATAATGGTTATGACTACGTACTGCATCCGGATCTAATGAAGGTAGGGAATGGTAGGAGGAAGAAGAAGCGACTCAAGGGGGACATGGACACTATGAGAGGGTACGACGAAGACATGTACGGAGGGGGAGACTTCAACGAGACCCGTGGCAGGAATCTTTGCTCCATTTGCAAAGTCCCTGGTCACAAGGCTAGCATGCATAGAAGACGAGGGCAGCAGGTGCTTTCATATTGTTAATGTTACTTTGAATATATACATGTGCTTTCATATTGTGTTTATGTTGCATAACAAGTAGTTCAAATTTTACAATGCTATATAATGTTAATTTGAATATTGTTAATTTGAATACTCTAACCCTTTGTTTATCAATTTGTAATAGGATGGTCCCTCCCACGCAGCACCAGTTGTACCCCCTTCTTGAGGTGGAGTACGACGACCCGCACCGAGCACACTTCTTGACTGACACTGATGCAGAGGTGCCCTTGCCCCACACCGACGTTGGCTACACTCCCATAGTGTTGCCTACAAATCCGAAGAGACAGAGGAATCCTTACACTCCTAGGACTTAGTTGGTTATGTCGAACGAATATTGTCGTCCGAAACTTGTAGACTCATGAACCAATGAAAATGTTATGTGGCAACTTGTCAACTTGCGCACGGACTCCATTTATTTGCTTCATATTTGTTTCAATGCGTCGCGGCAACACTTGTAGCTGTTTACAACACCGATAGCAGCTCCCGTTCAATTGGAATTGAGGCTGGTCGACTGCTGTCTGCGTCCAGGTCCTGCCACGCCATGGGCCTTGGCGCATCACTACCGCGCCATGGGCTATGGCATGGCAGACCCTGGGCTTAGGGTTGCATGCCAAACGAGAACATCGATCTGCCAAACGTGCCGCGCCGTGGGCCTTGTTATTTTACATTGATATGGTGCTAATAACATAAATTGCACAATACTATTTTAAAATACATGGGAAACATGCAAGATATATATGTCAGCCAACTGTATTCGAAATAATTTCACTCGATTTTATTCGTTTTAGAAATTCTCAACGCATTCGCTATTATTAAAAAACTTGGATGCATCGGAGAGTGACAAACGGATGGGTCGGAGGGTGACAAACAGATGTGATCACTTAAGATCGACCAAAGGTAATCCGAGTACATAATACATGGGTACAATACATCAATAGTTCAAAAGGAAAACAAGACAACATAATGAAAGTTCTAGTTCATAGCTACATTGATCATTAATAAAGCATGGAACTAACAGACGACGCAATAAAAATCCTCAGTCAGAAACATACTAAGTAAGCAACTCGTCGTCCGAGTATCAATCCTCTACCACAACCCTGTTGCTGTTGCTAGGGTCACCTGCATTGCCCTGATATGCCTTTCGCCTATAGTAAACGGCCTCCGCTTCATCTATGGCCTCTGTGGCCTGAGTGAAGAACGTGTCGTCATCCTCCTACGCCTGTAAGCTCGTCTCTGCTAGTGCGATGAGCTCGCTCAGTCTGCCAGTGTCGTCCTCAACCTCCTCCGCCTACAAGCCCACCTCTGCTAGAGCGATGAGCTTGTTGAGTCTATCAGTATCGTCCTCAACCTCCTTCGCCTGTAAGCCTGCCTCTGCTAGAGCGATGAGCTCGCTCAGTCTGGCAGTGTCATCCTCATCCTCGTCTCCCTCATCAGACAACACAATCAGTGATTGAATGGTGCGACCAGCTCACATTCTATGCTCATCTAACTTCTTTTCCTCATACCTTGCACGAGCCACCTCTTTGTCATGGTCCTCGCTGCATCTAATCCCTTCATGTATAAAATATAATCAGTTAGCAACGCGATTATATTACATTTAAAATCAGGCAACGAAAAATATGGCCTTCAAGCACTCACTAGCACATAATGCAATAGCATGCTCGTTCAAGACCTGCATCTTTACTCTTGTCTCCTCCCTTGCCTCCTTGCTTGCTCTCTCCTCCTCTAACACCCTCTGTCTCTCCAATCCCTATTTGTCAAACCCAACATCGATCGGGTTACGAATACCGCGCTGTCTAGTAAACTCACGCATCTTGTCTTTGTGATGTTTAACGAATAGGTTGACGTAGTCAGGTGCATATCCCCTCTTCCGTGCAATTACTTGCCTCCCCTTTAGTTTATCCAAGAACTTAGCTTGACCATCATAACATTCTCACCTGCATTTCCTAGTGCTCTGTTCAAACGAAAAATTATATCATATATGTTTTAGCAAAAGAAACAAAATACGATTTCATGTTTACCACAAAAATAACCAACCTCATCATAGTCAACCATATGGCCGCAATAATGGCCTATTCCAAGCTCCGAAGGGACTAGGCCATAGTTGGATTTAACACCACATTCGCATATGACAGGAGGTGCTTTGTAAATTATCCTTTCTTTCTTCTTGTCCTTAACCTTTGATGGTTCTTCCCGCCATTGGTTCTTACGACCATACAACCAATCTTTGAAACGACACTTCGCCATTGAAAATACCTAAATAAGGTGACATTAGTACATGAACACATATAGCTCAATATTTGAACACATACACTTTGCACTTACTTCATGCTTGTTTGGACACACAAACTCCAACGCATTCTCAGGGTTTATAACAGTTTGATCTCCGCAATCGCACAGAGGAGGTTCTTTGAGTCGTCTAACTGCGCCTAGTTATTCTCCTTAGCTATCACTAGAGGGGGTTAGGGGGAGGTGGAACCCACCGCTCGAAGTGCTCTCGTGGATGTCGCCCTCTTCACCAATTGTCGAAAAGAAGGTACCTGGGGTCAAACTTATCCGCACCGTCGATCCACTAAAAGAAAAAGCACCTCTCATAGGCATACACAACAAAATTCCAACAAAATATTAGTAACCTAGTAATATAAATGAAGAAAAAAACATACGAAAACAATTACTTACATTAAAACGACTACATGTGTAGAAGCAACGAGCTGCGGTGTCCCGATGTCTCGATCGAAACACGTCGGCTAGACGACCACAGTCACAGTTAGGGATAGGGACGTTAGGAGGAATAGGAGCATCTTTGCTAGACTCGTCGGGGTACAATTCTCTAGGACGACCCCGTTTTCGCCACAACTGCTCCCGAAACATGTCTTCCATCTAATAAAACGGTTCAAATTAAACATCAATCAAAACAACGCAAATTAATGTAAAATATAATCATTTGCATTGCAACTCAAATAATATAACCAACACTTATAGCAACAAAAATATACATGGTAAACATACTTCTAACTAAATAATTAACCTTAACATCGATAAAATCAAACTAATATCTTCCTCCAAACCATAGCCCATAGTTCCCAAATATAATTTTCCTCGTAACCTTAACTCTCATTCATAATATTTCAATCCGGCATTCAAACAAAAATAAAAAGTGCGTCATTACCTCGAATGAGACCGAGGAGGGAGGGAGGCGGCCAGGGAATGTAAGGGAAGGGAGGGAGGGAGGCGGAAACAGAGGGCCGAGCGTCGACAGCACTTGGGAGTAGCGGGCAGACAGACGGGCAGGCGAGGCGGCGGGCGCGAAGGTGAAGGCACGGCAGGCAGGCAGAACTGGGTTGCGTCCCTTTTATCCGGCTCGCCGTGCCACCGATCAGGGCACGACAGAGCCGCGCCAAGATCGGTGGCGCGGTAGACCCTGCCACGTCACCTGTCGTCGCCACGTCAACCCTCTCGCCGCACCACCATGCATGACGTGGCACAGACTTTTCGCCGCGCCACCATGCATGACATGGCACATGCTTTTCGCCGCGCCATGGAAATAGACGCGTCCAAAAGTGTTAGTAAAAAAAACAGTGTTAGATTTTAAATTAGTTTACAAAAAGTGTTAAAAAGATCTCTCCCTCATCGCACTCCGTGCTGCTAATACAATTATCCGTTATAGAAAAATAAAAGTTAAAATAGTAAGCTCCTCAAGCTATTTGCACGGATGATGTTGCTAGTTTGTCCTAAACTAATAATTATAATACATTTTAGATTGTTTAATAACCCCATCGATAAATTGATCTATGTATATCCTTTAAACAACATCATGTCCAAAATCACTTATTTAACTCGTAGCCAAAATTAATATAATTAGATTAATATGCGATGTGCTTTTATAGTAAAATATTGACTTTTTTTTTGTAAATCCAGTTCATCTTAAAATTGGTTGATTTATTTATTGAAAAATGAGATGTGCACTTGTTTTGAGGCCTTGTTTAGTTCCTCCTCAAAAGTTTATATCTCATCTCATCGAATATTTGGATACATACATGAAGTATTAAATATAGACTAAAAAATAACTAATTACACAATTTGTGACTAATTTACGAGACGAATCTTTTAAACTTAATTAGTCTATGATTTGATAATGTGGTGCTGCGATAACACATGTGCTAATGATAAATTAATTATGCTTAATAAATTCGTCTCGCGGTTTACTGATGAATTCTATAATTTATTTTTTTATTAATATCCAAACACCATATACGACTTTCCATATAACAACTGACGTGACACTCTCAAACTTTACTCACTCAATTTAAAACAGGCCTGGATTGGAAGGAGAAACAAAGAAAAAGAAAGAGAACGTACAATTGCTAATGACTTATTAATTATACTTAATAAATTTGTCTCGTGGTTTACTGATGGATTCTGTAATTTGTTTTTTTATTAGTATTCGAACACCCCATACAACACTCCCATATTACACTCAATATGACACCATAAACTTTTACGCCCTAAATTTAAACAAGGCATGAATTGAAAGGAGAAATAAAGAAAAAGAAAGAGAACGTACAAGTGCACACCAGCACAATGATCACAGCTGACACTTGACAGCGCGTTCCACGAGAGAATAAGACTGTTTAGTCTGTGAAATAAAAATTTTTGGATGTCACATCGGATGTTTCGGGAATATCGGAAGAGGTTTTTGGATACTAATAAAAAAAACTAATTACATAGCTTGCCTGAAAACTGCGAGACGAATTTATTAAGCCTAATTAATTCATCATTAGCGCATGTTAGTTACTGTAGCAACTTATGGCTAATCATGGACTATATGGCTAATCATGGACTAATTAGTCTTAAAATATTCGTCTCGTGATTTCCAATCAAACTGTACAATTAATTTTTTTTTGTCTATATTTAATACTCCGTACCTGTACTGCAAGATTCGATGTGATAGTTTGAGGATTTTCGGAACTAAACCGGGACTAAAAAACGAAGAAGCGTACAACACAAGGTCGAGCGCTCAATCAACTCGGGGCCGCACTGACGAGCTCCGTGAGCTGCCGGACGAACTCGTCGGCGAACCTTCCCTGCACGCCGTCGTCCGTCAAGAAGTCGGCCCACTTCCTTGCGTCCCCTTCCCCTCCGTCCGCCACCGCCGCGGCGACCGCGTTGCACACGTCCTGGCGCCCGAACCAGCCGTCCTCGTCGCGTCGCGCCACCTCGACGCCCACGCGGAGCTCGCGCGCGAACAGCGCCGCGTTGAGGTACTGGTCGCCCTTCATGGGCAGCAGCACGAGGCGGCAGCCGGCGACGAGCCCCTCCACGACGGAGCTGAAGCCGGCGTGGGTGACGTAGCACCCCACGCTCCGGTGGCGCAGGATGTGCAGCTGCTGCACCCAGCCGGAGCACAGCACGCCCCTACCTGCCACCCTCTCCGCGAACCCCAGCGGCGGGACGACCGCTTCTCCGTCCGGGGAGTTGAGCACGGCGAGGAACGGGCGGCCGGTGGCCTCGAGGCCCAGGAGGAGCTCCGTCGTCGCGGCGGGCGGCAGGAACGTCTCGCTGCCGAACGACGCGAACACGACGGCGCCGTCCGGGAACGCGGACAGCCAGGTGGCCCAGCGCTCGTCCAGCTCCCCTTGTGGACCCTCCATCTCGGCGCAGGTCTTGACCACGATGCCGTCGCAGGCCCGGATGCCGGCCACCAGGCGTTCGTGGACGCAGGGCTGGCCGCCGAAGGTGCTGAACATGTAGGTGAAGTCGGCGGCCTGGTACGCCGGAACGCCGGTGGCGGCGAGCGGGGAGGAGGCGGGAAAGCCAGCGGGGGCGGACATGAGGTGGCGCGCCGACGGCAGCGCCCCCGCCCCGGCCACGTCGGGGCGGCGTGCGGGGACGGCGAGGTATGCACCCGCGACGGCGGAGAAGACGCTGAAGCGGAACGACTTGATGCCCAGCGCTGCGGCGTCGTGGGAGGCCCACGGCGTGACGAAGTCGAGCAGCACAGCGTCCGGGCGGAGCTCGGCCAGCAGCGCGGCCACCTGGGGCCGGGCGGCGTCCAGCGCGACCTTGAGCAGCTCGGCACCTTCGGGCGAGAGGTTCGCCGTGCTGGCGGCGCCCTCGGGAAGTCCCGGCACGCGGGGCAGTTTCAGCGGCACGACGACCACCCCACCGGCGGAGGAGGCCGAGGACAGCATGGCCTCGACGCGCGGGACGTTCCCAGCGGCCGTGAGGAACGTGACGCGGACGGAGGAGGAGGAGGCCAGCAGCCTCCGCGCCAGCTGCGCGAACGGGACGATGTGGCCGAAGGCGAGCCACGGGAGCATGAGCACGTGCATGGGCGTGGCGTTGTTGCCGCCGCCGGCGTCCCGGTTTCCTCTTCCGCCGGCCGCCATGGTGCTGTCCAGTACTCCAATCCTGTCTGGTTCTTGCTGTGACATGGAGTGGAGTGTGTGAGCAGCGATGCAGCATAGCATTGTATGATAGTAGTACGGGTGGAAATTAGGCATGTGTAAGTTGTCCAATCGCAATCGTCATGTCCTAGTCGCACAACAACCTTCAACAGGTACCGACTTAATTCTGAAAAAGTTAAATAGGTTAAACTTTATAACCAAATATATATAAGAAACTATTTATATTTATTATGCATAATTGGTATTATTAAATAATCAATGAATATATTTTTATAATAAACTTATTTTAAGATATAAATATTGTTGATATTTTCTATAAGTTTAGTTAAATTTAAGAAATTTTGACTGACATGCATCCTATAGTGACACTTTTCTTCTTATGACGTCACAAAAAAAGGTAAATGCCACTAGGTGTCAAATTTCTCACCACACGATAATGCTGAACTTCTCTCCTGACCTAAATGGGAAGAAGATAAGAGCTAGGAGAAAGAGATATGAACCACAGATCTTATATCTAATGGTTAAGGGTGTGTTTGATAGTGAGAAATGTCTCAAACCGCTGGGCGTACAGAGGCGACTAATAGAATTATTGGATCATCTAGGCGTAGATCAGTGGGAAAATTCTTAACTTAGCTAAGGACTTGGTGATGTACCTCGCCGCATGCAGTGGCGGCCATGGCACCACTGCGACGTGGCCACTGATGTCGGAGTAGCAGTAGCATCGTAGTGAGGGCGCGGTCCAGTAGCGACACCGATGAAGTTTCTCGTCGTTTACAGCACTCCTCTCTTGATCAGACTAGGGTTAGACTCGGTGGAGAACTAAGGGCAGCAGTGAACCTCGTACCTTGCGCCCGGCCCCACCTTTCTCTTTATAGTGCTGCGCGACGGAGGCCCATAGAACGGCTAGGTGTCCCCTATCAAGACACGGATCAAGGACTCAATTGACCATTAAGCCAACTTGATGGAGATCAACCTAACAGCGACGACCAGTGATTTCTGCTGTGGCCGACGGAGGGCAGCTGCGAGTACTTTTGGGTTTCTATTATATTTGATGATCACATAGTAATAAATATTTATATAATGTTCTAGTGAGTCCCAGCCCTCAACAAGGAAACTGCGTCCATAGAATCGAATGATATGCCAGCTAAGGACAGTCCGAATGCATAGTTTCTATAGAAAACTCTTAAAAGGAGAATGTCATTTAGACTCAACATTTTTAGCTCTTGTTTAGTTCCCTAGACTCTCAACTTTGACACTATGTAAAAAGAAGATTCTCCATCACATCAAACTTACGGTACATGTATGAAGTACTAAATGTAGATGAAATCAAAAACTAATTGCACAGTTTGGTTGAACTTTGCGAGATGAATCTTTTGAGCATAATTAGTCAATGTTTGGACAATAATTCACAAATACAAACGAAATTACCATATTGTTTGCCGTCACACCAAACACTGTGCAAATACCGATTCCGGTCGAAACTAAACGCGGCCTTAATGTATGGTTGCTATAAATAGTTTCTACAGAAGACTTGCGTACAATACAAACAAAGAATGGTCAGCTGTGGCAAGCAGCCCTGTGGCCTTTTTCTGCTGAACTGTATTTTGAATAAATCACGATATGAATTCTACAGTGGCACACAATGGTCCACCGTACTAAGTACCATGATGTTACCTGTTGAACACCAACAGCTTGTCCTCTGATGGTAGCTGCACCTGCACGGGCAACCCTAGCGGTTGGAGCGTCAATTTGAGTAGAACTGCAGCGGGAGAACGGTGGCCTAGAACAACGGCGAGTAAAACAAGATTGGCCGCTAGAGCACACGTTGGAGAGGTTGCTGCAGCACGCGGGTAGAAACGAGCCGTGGCTCCCCCAACACGGCTTTCTCCGGTTGTCTCTCTCTTCTCAATAAATTTACTGTCATATCATCAAAATATGTACGTGGCAGTTTAATTATTACGTATAAAACTATCTTGATTTCAGTATTGGAAGGGCCTGTTGACAACCAAAAGTGGCCAAAGTATATAATGGACCCCGCCATCATATTTCTATCGTCAACATAATCAGAAAACATATATGGATCATCCCATTTGGAGCCCGGACAAAGAAACAGTGTTTTGGGGTGCTGGCCCTGCTGTGCATGATTTGATTACACCATTGCGTTTCTCTCATTGAGCTGATCGAAAAACATATATGATTTGTCTTGTTTGGAGTCTGGATGAATTAATTACAATTTTTGGAAAATTTTCTGCACCGTACTACAGTAGAACCGGCCAAGCCGGTTTGCCTGCACCTGTGGCTGTCCAGTCCCCGTGAAAACCGGCCTAGCCAGTTTGCCTGTACCAGTCTGACACAAACTCTATTTTGGTTGGGATTTGGACATATTTTCGCATAGAAAACTTGGAGATTACTATCTGAAGTTATTTCCTATTAGGATAAGACTACCCCGTCTATATATATGAGAGGATCACGGCCGATTGAAGGATCCAACACTCAATCATCAGAAAACACATCAACTACCTCTCTCTACCCTCTTTTCCTATCTATCTCTTTTTCTCGTTCTTCGTCGGCGCTGCATGGATCGTGGATTGACGACGACGAAGCTCAAGAGCGGTCAGACCGGCTAGAGCATCCCATAGCCGCTGCACGCCCCGATGGGGTCTCTCCCGGGCGTGTGGGGTTTTAGGTCTCAAGAGACCTCGCCGGCGTGTCTTGCGTATCGCACTCACGACGAGACTCTTTCGGCGACGTATCTTGCGTATCGCGCTCATCGCTGGAGGCACAAGGTCCAGGTGTGGACATCCCCTAGGCGTTGGACGATCTAAAAAACGGCTAGGCCCTATATCGAGCGATCTAGCTCCTTATCGAATGTGTGACCTAATTAAGCGTTAACACACTTTTTGGCGACTCCGCTGGGGACAATTGGTTCGGCTATCTCCTATAGCCGATCTTTCTGCCATAGCCAATTTGTTGGTTCCAATCTATCCTTTTTGTATTTATCATTATCGTTGCATCTGGCTCAAAAGGCCGATAGTATCCAGTCTTGATCTCCTCTTTTAGGATGTGGAGCAACGGTCACAACGGCGAGTTCACCGGTCCAATGGGTCAGGGGGCATCATCAAGTCTTCAACAATAGCTGAGGTAAAGGCATGTGAGATTACTGAAGATTCTCTTCTTTTTGATATTGTGATTAAGACTATGTCTGAATTTGATAAGTTAGAGGAAAGAATGTCCAGTACTCCTATTTCTACTTTACCTCATGCTGCACATATTACTGAATCGGCCTCGGCTTTTAGTCAACCTCAATATGAGAGGCCGTTTCACTACTATCTTGATCAACATGGCAGGTTTGTTTTTGATAATCAATCTGAATTGGCCTCTTCGGCGCCTAAAACTGACAGGGCCAATTCAGGAGGGGTTAGCACTAAACTTCCTGCTGAGAGGTCGTATTATTTTGATCAACATGGCAGGGTGATTTTAAAGAGTCGATCAAAATTGGCCACTTCGGCGCCTGAAACCGATAGGGCCAATTTAGGAGGGGCTAGCAATATACCTCCTGCTAAGAGGTTGTCTTATTGTTATATTGATCAAAATGGCAAGCTTATTTTCAGGAAGAAACCTGAATTGGTCTCTTCAGCACCTGAAACTGATAAGACCAATTCAGGAGGGGTTTGCACTATTTTTCCTGCTGCTACATATACGTCGAATTCGGTTTGTACCTCTCTAACCGATAACGGGACAGCAGCACCGCATGCTTCATTGCCTAATATTATGGTGTTGTCTGACTCTCCAAAGTCATCAAGCATGGATCCAATGCCTGAGGCTTCATGTGATGCCTCCCAAACCGATTCACAGAAATTTATTAATCGGTTTTGGAAATCAAGAGAGGCACAATTGGACATGCAAGTTACGCATGACAGAGATGCACATCATTTACCTTGCAATAAGACACTTTCCATGGCTAAAGTTTTGGAGATAAATAATCCGGTCATCTTGATTTGGCCGGAATAAACCGATTCCACTATTAGAAAAAAGGTGATAATCGGCGAGCCTAGAGAATCTAAGAAGGGAAAGAAAGTCTTAGACCGTGAAGTGGTGCTAGAAAAGTCCAATGGTAATCGGGAGAGTCTCAAGATCACTATCAAATCTTCTGGGTTCAGGGGGCAAGCTCAAACTCCCATGGACAAGCAAAAATCAGCCACTAACACTATTGTTCAAAAAGGGTCAACTAGGCCAACTTTAAAAGTCAGCAAAACTGATTTTAATGTTAGTGGATAGAAAAAATCAGCAAGACCGATTTCCAAAATCGGTCAAGCTAGTTGTGAACAAAAATTGCATCACACATATAAAGATGGAGTGTTGATTCCTTACCCATTAATACGTTAAAATCCTCACCGGTGGAGGATGTGTGCTGGTTTAGCTCACAATGAGCAATGGTGTGTCCCTCTAGGCCAATTGAGCTATGGCTAATCGAGCTCCAGCAAGGCAGGACTGATTAAGCCGGTTTTGGTTAAACTTGCTATTCAGGTCCAACAAAATGATGCTCCAATCAAAGAAAGTGAAGGACCAATTGTCGTTGATAATCTAGACAAATCTGATGCTGAGGCGATTTCAAAGGGCGTTGTTATTAATAATCATGAAGCCTAGAATAACACATCGGCCCCCGAGAGTTTCCAACCAACATGGTGCCCTTCAGGTTTGTCGAGGACACAAAAACACAAACTTCAGCGTGCTCGTTACATGAAACTCAAGCAAGAAGGGCTAGCAAAGGAACGAAAAAGCACAACTAACACAGAGAAAGTCAGCCAGGTCAACATAAAGTCAGTGAAAGGTCCTTGTTTGGTTTTGGTAATTGAGTGACAACCCTAGGCGGACTAATTGTGTTTATGTGAGATACACAGGTGATTAGTCCGCATGTACATGTGTGTGAGCAACATATGCTATGGAGGTGAAAATGGCTCGGAGATGTTGCAAAGCTCACACATGTGATGATGAAGGAGCTCATTGCACATGAGACATGACATTGAGTCATGTGATCAAGGTGGAGAAGATCAAGACATGACTTGGCTCGACGGACCGGTTGCAAGTGTGAATGGCAAGTTGAGTGTTGACTTGGCGCCGATGGACTGAGGCAGCGGTGAAGAGCAAGTAAAGTCAAGATCGATGAACCAATATGATCACGTGATGATATGAAGTGGATCATATCATTGTTGATCATGTTGGTGCATGTGTTGCATCAACATTGGAGGAGATGGAATGGAATGTGTAAGGCAAAGGTATAACCTAGGGCATTTTATTTCACCGGTCATAGGTGTGTAGAGAAGTTGATGACCAGGTTTAGGATAGATGGTCGTACTATCAAGTGGGGAAAACTTGTTTGCATATCGGTTATATCGTGCCACTTGAGCAATCTAACTTTGCATCATTGCTAGGATCATGTGGCGTGGCAAGTTGAGTGGCTAATCCTTTGAAAAATGATTGTGAAAATGCTAACACACATGCACATGGTGGTGTACACTTGGTGGTGTTGGCACATTTGCAAAGGAGAAGAAGTTAGTGAATTGAAGGAGGTGTTTTTCACTATCAAACAGTGACCGGACGCTGAGTTCGAAGTGACCGGACTCAGGGTTCCAGCGTCCGGTCAATTATAAAAGAAGGTGGTGCTCTCGGGCTCGATTTGCCCTGTGACCGAACTCGGAGAAGAAAAGCGACTGGACTCTGGCTGAACACTATTCAGCGTCCGGTCCTACTGATGTGGCGGCACACAGAGAAGAGGAGGAGGAGTGGACGCACCGGCGCGTCCGGTCATGGTGGACCGAACGCGTCCGATCAAGAAAAACTGGCTCTGGTGCCTTACTGGAAACAACTGGACTCCAATGGTGAAGCGTTCGGTTAGTTTGAGCAGTGCATCCGGTCGTAATTTAACATGTGGCATGAAGCAGACTAACTATTGAGATTGGGCGTTCAACATTTAAAGCTAATAACATGTGGCCATCATCAGGCGACCGAACGCAGGGGTCCAGCGTCCGATCAATCTGACCGGCGCGTCCGGTTGTCCCGTAATCTATCCAATGAAGGGGTAACGGCTATTTTAGCCCATGGGGCTATAAATAGAAGTGTTGGCCGGCCTTTGGCCAGTCACCGAGCACCCTTGAGCCTTGGTGGCTTGTGTAGGTGTGCTTGGTAGCCCTCTAACTCACTTGAGCTTGATAGTGTTCATCCAATCTAGTGATTGAGCGATTCTAGTGTGATTGCATCGTGAGGTTGCATCAAGTGGCACTAGGTGGTCATCTTGCAAGCCGGTGGTGCTTTTTACTCTTGGAGGTTGCCACCTCCTAGATGGCTTAGTGGTGGTCTCCGTCAAAGCCCGCAAGAAGCTTGTGCGGTGCTCCAGAGAAGAGCTTTATGAGGGGCATTGTGCTCTCCCCACGGGAGCCACGAAGAGCAACTCTAGTTGAGCGTGTCATTGAGCTACCCTCACTTTCGGGGTAGGTTCTTGCGGTGCCCGACATACGGGCTTGGTGGATGATGCTAATTAGCCACCGAACCACCAAGTAAGCGGTCGACACAACAGGGACATAGCGTGTTGGCAAGCACATGAACCTCGGGAGAAAAATCACCGTGTCAACATTGTTCTTCTCGTTGGTTTGCAATCCCCTTACACAAGCTTGTAATTACTTTCATATACATTGTGCTTGTGTAGTTGCTCTTGTAATTAGTTAGCTTGTGTAGCTCACTAGTTACCTTGTTGCTTGTGTAGCATAAAAGTAGCTCCCTTGCGTGGCTAATTTGGTTTGTGTAACCTTGTTAGTCACATTGCTTAGTTTATGTAGCTAAGTATTTGTGCTCTCTAATTTGGCATTGGTTGCTTTGTTATTGAGCATTGCTAGTGAGCTTAGCAGCTTTGTGCTTTTGCTTACTAGAATTATGTAGGAGCTCCATGGTGTGTAAAATACTACTAGCATAGGTTTATGTGACCTTGCTCCTAGAATTGGATAGGTGAGTTCTAGCTAGCTTGGCACCTTTGTTGCTTAATTAGGATCTTTGCAAGGTGCTAGAGAACATAGATAGAGGGGTGCAGTCTTGGCTAGACCGATAGTTTTAATTCCGCACTTGTTTCGGTTAGCCGACGTGATTAAGTTTTAGAAAGGACTATTCACCCCCCTCTAGTCCGCCATCTCAACCCTACACGTGGTATCAGAGCAGGTCGCTTATTTGTGGTCTTCACCGACCCAAGAGGATGGCGACTTATGAGCTAGAAGTTGATTGTCCACACATTTTTTATGGCACACACTTTACACGATGAAAAAATTGGATGATATGCAATTTTAAGTTTATTTGCCCTCAAATGTGGTGGATGAAGATAATCTAACTCATGCACAGGAGAAATGCCTAGATCTCAACATCCAAGCTACTAACATCATGTATAGATCTTTGGATGATTGCATATTTGGAAAGATCATTGACATAAAGACCGCCCATGAGATTTGGAGTTATCTCAATGAGAAATATGGGACGGTTTCCAACGATGAGGATGAGCCCAAGAAGGAGGTGCATGAGTGTGTTGAGCATGGCCACGATTTGGTGATTGTGGAAGATTGGTCCATCTCATGGTCAAGTGATGATGATGATGATCATACCACAAGATCACATGAAAAGATTAATGATGATGCTACAAGTGATGCCAATGATGATGCTACTCCATGCGCACTTGATAGTGATAATGATGGATCATGCTCAGGCTATGAGAGTGATATTTCTTCAAGCTCTCCAACTACATCATATTGTTTCATGACACAAGGTGACACTAAGATATCTAATGCAAATGTGATTGATCTTGATTCATATGAGGAGCTTCTAGATAGATATGGTTGCATGATCAAAGCTTTAGAAAAAGAGATGGCTAAAACTGAGAAATTGAAAATTAAAAACTCTTTTCTAAAGAACACATGTGAACAACAAAATGTAACACCCAAAAATTTGCTCTTTCTGAAATAGGGTTAAAATGATTTGGTTTTGTATTTTTGTGCAAATGAAAAATATAGGAAAATAATATTTTCATTAAAATTAAAATTAAACATAAGAGGTAGAAACATTTTTGTGCATACACGCTGGTGCATTTGTATTTCTGTACTGAGTGGTTTTGACCAAAAATTGAACTGGATTTAAAATCCATTTGGAAAATAGTTTTGAAAGCTCTGATAATAAAAATAAAAATAGAAAACTCCTCTCTTTCGACTCCCCACTGTAGGCCGCCGGCCCAGATCGCCTTTGTGGTCTAGCTCCCAGCGCCCCTCCCTCTGGCCGTCTCTGTCTTCTGGGCCCGTGTCCTAGTCTCCATGACGACTGGACCCCAAGAGGAAGTGACTATCTCCCTTCTTCCACCTCGTGAACGTCTTGAACTCTCTTCTCTCTCGCTGCAAACAGCCGAGGCGTCTCCGATTTGCGCGAGATTTGGCGTGGAGCACACGCCTAATCGCCCCTATAAGAGCCGAAGCCCTGGCCGCATCCGTATTTTACATCTACGCCGCCTTCTGCGTGACTTTGGATCTCGTCGAGAAAGCAAGCACGTCGTCGTCGCCGTTGACGCCGCCTGCCGTTTCACCACCGTTCGTGACCTACTGCCGAGCCTTGTTTCAAGGTGATGAAGCCCCAATACTCTCTTTCTCTCTCTTTCGGTCTTTGCGCTGTTTTCATCGAGGTCCGACAAGCTCTGGTCGCCGCTGTACATGGTGCCACCACCGTGAGACATGCATGCGTCACCGTGATTCAATTTGCTTGCCAGCTTGATGACATCATCTCCAACGTCATGCTCTATTTGTGGCCATTTTCCTTTAAAAAACAAATCCTAAAATACAATAGAAATACACAATCATGCTGAGCTGTCCGATCTATGATCTATGGCCCAGATTAAAACGTACCCCTTCGTTGTTCTTTTTGCTAAAGAGCCCCTGTATTTTTGGCAAATTAACCCGCGGTCCATGGCGCAATCAGAGATTACGTTTTCTTCTTTGGAAAGCGTAGTTTCGTCGGTTTAGATCCAAAATATGTTTTTACCTATTTACAATTTTGCCACTAATTTTGTTTTAGCCATAACTTCTCCGTTTTAACTCCGATTTGACCCGTTCAACTTGCGTTAGGTTCGTAATTTCATAACCTACATGTTTATACTACTGTTAGATATGTTTTCAACTTTTAAAATTCAAGGTCAGATTTAATCTATTATTTTAATAAAGGAAATCTTGTTTATTTCATATCTTTTGTGTTTTAGCTCCGTTTTGACCCATTCAAGTTGCGTTAGATTCATTGCAATCAGATCTACGTGTTACTAACAGTGGTTACCATATTACTATTTCTAAAATTTCATGGTTTAAATCATATCTTGATTAATAATTATGCAACTGGGTTTTATAAATAAAATATGATTTGTTTTACTTTAGTTTTATAATTCAAATCTAAAATTGACTTAAATCAATCTATATTATTTATAAAATATCTTATATATATGAATTTATATTGTTAAAATAAATGAAGCCGATAGTTTTCTTTTCCACGTATAAAGCAAATCTCTCGGTAGTTGTATCTTTTCAACCGTAGCTCCGATTAGAGTGCTTCTCGCGACTGTGTGTTCGTAGCAATGCGTAGAATCATGTTTCAAACTTTTTTACTTATTTTTCTATGATTGGTGTACTGTTCTAATTTAGTTCTATTATTTGCTTCGTGTATGATTATATGGATGCTTGTGTGGTGCTTTATGATTACGTCCAGTCGGTGAGATATACGTGGTGATCAAGAAGAAGAAAAACGTTGAAGATTAAAGCTTACCGAAGGATCGATGTTTTAAGGCAAGTATAGCATGGGATCATCCTTGTTGTCCTATACATCTTTAATCATTTAATTCAAGCTACATGTGTCTACCTTGACTGCCACTAAGGATTTCCTAATACTTTGTTACCTTGTACCTTTATGCCTTTCGGTTATTGCATTGGGTAGCTTTGTTAGCGCTC
The DNA here is from genome assembly GCF_019320115.1 of Miscanthus floridulus. Taxonomy (NCBI): domain Eukaryota; kingdom Viridiplantae; phylum Streptophyta; class Magnoliopsida; order Poales; family Poaceae; genus Miscanthus; species Miscanthus floridulus. The sequence goes on along the minus strand of NC_089589.1, from coordinate 13,855,100 downwards.
AATCAAAGACCATGATCTTGTAACTTGACTAATGGTATATGCGATAAACACTAAAAGATGCTTTTTAGCAACATGGAACAAGGGGGCTAGAGCATTGGGCTATTTTTATGGTGCTCTAGATTCCCCTCTCTAAGGACTTATCTGTAAGTGATCATCCGGGACTTACAGTACAACTGTGAGGGCTATATGGCTCTGGCTTTAGCTCAGTATAAGGACCTTTTCTAGCTTGTTAGTGGTTACCTTTATGGCGCAAGAGGAGCTCCGGTTTGTATGATCTCGGCCTGCTAAGAGGGTGTACTTTGGTTTCTTGGTATTTTGTTAGTCACTCCTTGGAGGGGGGGCTCATGCTGATTGATGGGGAAACCTTAGCGGACCTAACTTGTTAGATGAACGTTTGAAAGGCTTCATAGTGAACCCTACCGATCTTCCTTGGTAGTGGGTCAAGAGGCTCGTGACCTCGGGCGAAAGGGTAAATCACGACTCACAGTGAAAGTGTACAACCTCTGCAGAGTGTAAAACTAGTATATCAGCCATGCTCACAGTCACAAGCGACCTTGGAACATTTACGGAATAGATGATGAACACTGATGAACATTGATGATAAAGATGCTCTCTAATGATTATTTGTTTATGCTATTCATTATTCATGTTTACCTGATCATGTGTTTATACGGGCTTGTGATAAACTTGTTGCTACTCAATTGCTAAAAGATGACTCATTAAAAGCTAATAACAGTTGAACCAGTGTCAGCCTTTTGAGCCTCATGAACCCCATGTTATATTTGTTGAGTACAACATGTACTTACGCTTGCTTTACTTTTTAATCTTTGGAAAAATCCCGGATGGGTACCAGATTGCTAGAGTTTAGAGGAATTAGGCTTATGATCAACCAGTCAGTTGTCCCTGTGGATTTGGAGTACTCGCCTGAAGATCAGAGTTGTCTTTCCGCTGTCTATACTCTGAGGTTATATTCTTTATACTAATACGTTATGTATTTAATCATTGTCTATTGATATTACCCTCATTTGTAGCTATATGTGAGATTTGACTTCCTGGGCTCACATATGGTGTGTATCTGGTTTTGTTCTTAAAACCGGGTGCTACACAAAAGCATCTACTCTATGTTACTACTTGTTCACATGAGGAGCTAAAATTGGATCATGAGGAACTTAGTGTTACTCATGATAACTTGGTACAAGACCATGCTTTTCTCACTAAAGAACTTTCAAATGAAAAATCTAAAACTAGTGAGAGCTCATCACATGGGTCAATTGATCAATCACAAATTGTTGCTAACCCTTATGATGTAGGCAAGAAGCATGTATCCACCTCTTGTGATGATTTATTAGATATGCCATGCTCTTCACATATAGATGCTTGTTCTACTTCTATGTCTTGTGAGACTAACCTTTTGAAGGAGAACAATGAGCTCAAAAATGAAGTGAAGAATTTGATCAATAAGTTAGAGAGGTGCTACAACTCAAAAGTCACCTTTGAGCACATGTTGAAGACTCAAAGAAGCTATGGTGACAAGTGTGGTGTCGGCTTCAACAAGAAGAGCATGACCAATGGCAAAAGAAAAAGAGAAAGAAAGATAAAGAAGCAAGAAAAGGAGAGGCTCTCTTATTTCATGTGCTTCAAATGCTATGAAGTGGGACATCTTGCAAATGGTTGCCCCAATGAAGAAAAGCTCAAGTTGAAGAAAGAAGAAGAGAGGCTCAAGCATGTGTAGTGCTTCAAGTGCCGCACTTGGGTCATCTTACCTCAATATGCCCAACTAAGCAATTGGTGAAGCAACAAGTGAAGCCTCAACCAAAGTCACAAGTTGAGCAAGAGAAGACACCCCAAGAGCAAGTCAAGATCTATCATGAAGATGGTGGTGACTTGATGACGAAGAAGAAGAAAACAAGAAGGGGTGGAAAGGCAAGGCATCCAATGCAAACTCAAGATGCCAAGATGATGAGAAGAAAGATTATGCTCACATCAAGTGCTTCAAGTGTGGAAATACAAGACACTTTGCCTCTAAGTGTCCTACTAAGCTTGAGAAGAAGGCTCAAGCAATCCATGAGAGGCAAAGCAATGGGAAGCACCATGATGTATACAAGGCCCGATCTTCTGATAGGTATGATAGCGTCGATTGGTGGAGACTTGACGTTCATGATCTAGGCTTCAAACCAAGACTGATTCGGACCCTCGCAACCATTATACCATAGCTTCGTTGGTTATCAACCACGCGAACGCGATTGACCTCGCCGAGAAGGCTTTCCTGCAAGCGAATCGAGAACACAAGCAAGAACAGGATAAACGCAATCTGAAATTGCAAATAAATATGAGGCTTATGATAACAAGGAGTTCAAGTCTTTATTCAAAAGGACTAATTGCCACAGGTGAATAAGATCAAGAACTGGGGCCCTGGTTCACAGCAATCAGCCTTGGCGGCACAGTTGCAGCAAAACGATGTCTATTTCACGAGGAAATCAAGAACTAAACAAAACCCAAACTCTAAGGAGAGTGATGACTGCTAATTATAGAGCCTTGGACGTCACCCCCCTGGACGTGCCCCTAATGGGCCCAAACACGATACACGGTCTAACGGACCAAAAGACGGTGTCGCAGCACCCTGGTAGATTATGGATGCTGACTTGTTTTGATGATTCCTGTTGATTCCGAAGGGATTTTGATGTGAGACCACTTGCATTGGCTTCCTTATCTAATTAGCTTTCCATCCATATGTGGATCGTAAAAATGGAGCCCGGACGTGCTCGTGTGACTAGTTTTATGATAGACTGATCCTGGAACCCGAGATGGGCTCGAACTTGATTTGGGCCTCCACCTTGGTGACTCGAACCAGATGAGCTTCGGGCCTCCTTCTCGGTTAGGATACCCTCGCTGATCTCCTCATTCTCTATCTCCAAGCATGGTAGTATGCATGGAGCTCATGTCCTTATCACACCACATGAGCAAGTGAAAGGTCCTTGTTGGTTTTGGTAATTGAGTGACAACCTAGGTGGACTAATTGTGTTTATGTGAGATACACAGGTGATTAGTCCACAGGTACATGTGTGTGAGCAACATATGCCATGAAGGTGAAAATGGCTTGGAGATGTTGCAAAGCTCACACATATGATGATGAAGGAGCTTAAATGCACATGAGACATGACATTGAGTCATGTGATCAAGGTGGAGAAGATCAAGACAAGACTTGGCTTGATGGACCGGTTGCAAGCGTGAAGGGCAGGTCGAAGGCTTTGGAGTGATGGACCGCGTGGCGGTGAAGCTTGAGCAAGACTTGGCGCCGATGGACGATGGCAACGGTGAAGAGCAAGTGAAGTCAAGATCGATGAACCAATATGATCACGTGATGATATGAAGTGGATCATATCATTGTTGATCGTGTTGGTGCATGTGTTGCATCGACATTGAAGGAGATGGAATGGAATGCGCAAGGCAAAGGTATAACCTAGGGCATTTCATTTCACCGGTCATAGGTGTGTAGAGAAGTTTATGACCGGGTTTAGGATAGATGGCCGTACTATCAAGAGGGGCAAACTTGTTTGCATATCGGTCATCTAGTGCCACTCGAGTGATCTAACTTTGCATTGTCGCTAGGATCGAGTGGCGTGGCAAGTTGAGTGGCTAACATCCTTTGGGAAATGATTGTGAAAATGCTAACACACATACACATGATGGTGTACACTTGGTGGTGTTGGCACATTTACAAAGGAGGTGGCGCTTTCGGGAAAATGAAATGTCTATTTTCTATTGCGCCGGATGCAAAATTCTTGGTGATTAGCACATTGGACCAAGGGTGAAGAAGATAGAGAAGAAAGGAATTCGGTCTCACTGTTTAACAGTGACCGGACGCTGAGTCCGAAACGACCGGACGCTGAGGTGGTGCGTCCGGTCAGGCTGTCGGTCGGCACAGTGCTTAGGGTTAAGCACCGGACGCTGGGCTGTGTCCGGTCGAGTTGACCGGACGCGTCCGGTCATGCTCAGGAGCTTACTGGAAACGACCGGACGCTGAGGGTCCAGCGTCCGGTCAGTTGAAGTGCTGCGTCCGGTCGGCAGATGACCGTTGGGATCGGAAGATGACCGTTGAACGCAGGGGACACGTGGCGAGTATCGCGTGACCGGACGCTGAGGTCCAGCATCCGGTCGATCGGACCGGAGCGTCCGGTCGGCCCGAGTTTTGCCCAGTGAAGGGGTAACGGCTCTATTTGCCCATGGGGTTATAAATAGAGGCCATGGCCGGCCTTGGGCCGGTAGCTGAGCACACTAGAGCCTTGGTGGCTTGTGTAGTAGTGCTTGGGAGCCCTCCATCTCACACATACATGATAGTGTTCATCCGATAGTGTGAGAGAGTGATTCTAGTGCGGTTGCATCGTGAGGTTGCATCGAGTGGCACTAGGTGATCGTGTTGCAAGCCGGTGGTGCTTGTTACTCTTGGAGGTTGCCACCTCCTAGACGGCTTGGTGGTGGTCTCCGTCGAAGCCCGCAAGAAGATTGTGCGGAGCTCCGGAGAAGAGCTTGTGAGGGGTACTTGTGCTCGCCCCGCGGGAGCCGCGAAGAGCAACTCTAGTAAAGCGAGACGCGAAGGGCGACAAGTGGTCCGGCCGGGTCAAGTGCTAGAGCTTGTGGTAAGCACTCCACGTGGGAGAGTGTGACTTGTGAGTCACCACTAGCAAGAGGACCGGCGGCAACCTTGAAGCTTGTCTCAACGGGGACTAGCGTGTTGGCAAACACGTGAACCTCGGGAGAAAAATCATCGTGTCAACTTTGTTCTTCCTGTTGGTTTGCAACCCCCTTACACAAGCTTGTAATTACTTTCACATACTTTGTGCTTGTGTAGTTGCTCTTGTAATTAGTTGGCTTGTGTAGCTCACTAGTTACCTTCTAGCTTGTGTAGCATAGAAGTAGCTCCCCTGAGTGGCTAATTTGGTTTTAGTAACCTTGTTAGTCACATTGCTTAGTTTGTGTAGCTAAGTATTTGCGCTCTCTAATTAGGCATTGGTTGCCTTGTTATTGAGCTTTGCTAGTGAGGTTAGTTGGCTTTGTGCTTTTGCTTACTAGCATGTGTAGGAGCTCCCTTGTTGCTTAAAGTACTAGTGGCATAGGTTTGTGTGACCTTGCTCCTAGAATTGTTTAGGAGAGCTCTAGCTAGCCCGGCACCTTAGTTGCATAATTAGTATCTTTGCAAGGTGCTAGGAAACATATATAGAGGGGTGTAGTCTTGGCTAGACCAATTGTTTTTATTCCGCATTTATATCGGTTGACCGACGTGATTAATTTTAGAAAAGACTATTCACCCCCCCTCTAGTCCGCCATCTCGACCCTTCAGCAAGGAAGAGAAGTCTTAATCAAAGAGAAAGTGCTACTCATACCGGGAAAGGGGGCACATGGCACATTCATGTCCCCGAGGTAATAATTCTAAGCCTATTTCAATTGTTGATAATAATGTGCTTAGAAAGGATGGCAATGGTACCTCATTGGTTGTAATTACAAAACATCCCGCTATTCATACTAAGGCTATGCCTAAGTATGTTGCACCTAACTTGAGAGGACCCAAACTAGTTTGGGTACCATCAAAAACTGGATGAATGATTGTAGGTACCATGGCATTGGAGGCTTGATTCAATTGATCTCACATTGTTCATCACATATTGAGTCAAGTTATAAAGCTTAATGCGCATCCAAACCCAATGCCAAGTGAAAATTAAGTGAAGTCCAAGTGCTATCAACATACAAGTGTCATATTCAAGTTGTGGTGATTTATTGGATTATTTGATGGCTTGAAAAATTATTTGAGTTGAAGGTTGCTAGTTGGATGATCATGAGCTAACCAAGGTATATCTCTTGTTGATTATTTCATTTGGGTGCATATGAGTTGATTGAATTGGATAAATATATAATGTTGCTTGCTATGAGATGTTTGAATGGATAAATAGCTTAGTAATCAAGTTTGGATTGATTTGTGTTGGATAAGTTCATAAGATGATATTTAGTAAGTGGATTGAATGGATTTATGTCTTGTGAAAGTATTCAAACAAGTTGATTTCAAATTTGATTCACATTTGATGAAGTATAGCTCAAGTGATTGAAATCTATCCTATATTAAAAATCTGAGTGAGCTATGACCTTAGCCATGTTTGAGAGATCAAAACTTATTTGATTGGCATACAAATTGGTGTACATGCTCTAGATTTATGTTATAAGATGCTGTACAAATTTCATGAGAATTTGATAAGAGATGCTTCGGTTTTAGAGTGGATCTTTTCAGCTATAGTGCAGCAGTTTTCAGCATATAACAGTGGTGGAAGAATTAAAATCTGGTAGCAATCTAGAAGTCAAATGAAGCTCAAATTTTTACAACTGTTAGATAACTTAGTGAAGCATATCTCCACTAAATTTCGTGGTATTTGAATTTGCACTTTGGGAGATGTGCATTTTTCTTTGAAGAGTACAGAATCTGCCAGAAAAGTGACAATTATTGGATTTATTTGGAGTCACTTTGATTGAAAGGTCCTCAAGTTGAAACATGTTTATAAGTAATTGAGGCACCTAAGTTAGAAGCATGACAAGAAAAGAGTACAAGGCCATTTGATTGTGGAAGTGTACTTGGCACACATTTGGTACTCAAATTGGAAGATCAAGATCAAACTCAAGATGGAGATGAAGTTTAAGTTCTAAGTGATGATTGGAGATCATTTAGAAGAAAGAAAAGGACTTAAACAATTAGAAAGAGAAGGACTTAAAGAAGGATTCAAGGTTATTCATCAAGTTAAGTCCATCACTTGGATCAATCAATCAAGTCATTTCAAGTGAGTATCAAGGATGATTCTTTGGAGAGAGGTCACTTCTCCCTAGTGTAGGGGCTTGCCGCCTATGTATAGATAAACCAAGTGTGGTGCTCGGAAGGCTAACATAGAAGTGGTGATCCGAGGAACATTTGAGATGCTTAGTTGAAGCAATCAAAAGGGTTGATCAAGAAAAGCAAGCAACACCCAAAAGAGAGCTAGTCATGATATTTGAAGTGGTATTCCAAATAGTTCTCTCATGCAAGCATTGATCAAAAGATGAAGCAAGCTAACCACAACAAGATAGTGCACTTGATCATATTAGTGGTTCTCAAATCATATGGGTGAAGAATGGATTTCATTATTCATGATTGGTCTTCACCAAGACTTCACATTGCTATTGGAGTAATGAATTGAAATCTATGTGACTATCCTCTACTCCAACATAGCAAAGGTATCATTGTAATGTGCATGATCATTTCATCCCTTACTAGTATGCGATTAGTGCATATAGTGCATGCTTCATAGGATCATGCATAACAAATGAAATATTTAAATTCATAGCCTACCACTATTGCTTGAATGATTAGTTGATCTAGCGGTTGGTATATGAATTTATTCATGAGCTAGTGAACCCAAGTACTTGATTTAATTTGGATTGCCAACAAGTGACAAGTACAACTTCAATAAGATAACCTCCAAATGAGTGTGAAGAAGCTTAGAGAGGGTTCAAACCGGACTTAAAAGCTTAGGCAAATCAATTTAGTTCAAGTCAACCATAGAAACTCATGATAGTGATAAGAGTACAAGCACAAGACAACAATGTAAATAGATATCTAGTTATTTTGTTTCAAGTGTTATCTAGACTCAAGTATTTCATCAAGAATTCACAAGTGATGTCCAGATCAACTCACAAGTGATATCCTATAAGTGGTACTCATGAAGATAACAAAGGTTCAAGAAATGGTTTTTATTAATAAATCCAACAAGTTGTTTCATACTAGAAAATTCTTTCAAGTGGTATCACATCTACACGTGGTATCAATCATGCAAGACAATGGTTTCACAAGTGATCCTCAACTTTAAGTGATCATAAAATGAAGAATGCACCCCTCATCTACAAGAGCTCAAGTTTAGCAAATAGATGACCCATGCAATGCCAGGCTGGGTTTCGGTTAGCCAGGCTGACTTCGACTGTTCTAGCACTTGCCGATGCGGCTTTGGTTGATTCGGTTCCCGCTGTTGTTGATCTTGTCCCTGCAGGTGTTGAGGAGCTTTCTAGAGGTCAAGCTGTTTTCCAGAAGCCAGCAAACCACGTGAATCACCTCAAGCCACTGCATGTGAGGGGCTACATTAATGTCAAACTGGTCAACAACATGTTGGTGGATAATGGAGCCATGGTGAATCTAATGCCATATTCACTTTATAAGAAGCTCGACGAATCTGATGAGGAGCTGATTAAGACCAAGAGGACGATCAAAGGTGTTGGAGGAAATTCTATTTTGGCCAAGGGATTTGCCTTGATGAAGCTTACTATCAGGAGCAAACCATTGGCCACTGTCTTTTTCGTTGCAGAAGTGCAAGGGAGTTACAGTTTGATTCTTGGGCATGATTGGATTCATAGCAATCGTTGTGTTCCTTCTAGCTTGCACCAGTTCCTCATTTAGTGGGTGGATAATGAAGTCGAGATCATCTATGCAGACTCATCGGCCTATGCCACGGCCGATGCCCCTTTGCTTGGGGGCATGATGATATGATTTGCTTGTCAGGGAGGGACCTTGCTGGTTTGAGGTCACTAGAGGAAGCTTTGTTCCCGTTTCTCTAGAGCCGATTGATGATCGGCTCCATATCATCATGTTGTGTAAATTCTATTTGTATAGGGCTTCACGTCGGCCAACCCATGTGGAGAATAGTTGAGATTGGGATTGGCACTAGCCCATGGCCGACGTTTGTAGGTCAAGAGTCAGAAGCCGATTATAAAGTTAATTGTACTTCTCAAGGAGTATCTATCAACACCACCGGTTCTTTGTGCATTTAGGAGAGGAGCTCCATTCACATCATATATTATTGCCGTCTTGGTGTTGTGCTGTCTTGATGTTGTGATGAGCATGTTATAGCTTTTGGTGATTCTTTATTGATTGTGCAGTTAGTCACGTGTGTGTATCAATGCTTAGAAGGGTCACTATATATTTATTTTGACAAGTGCCTTGATATCATCAAGCAGTTTGCCAAATTTCGAATTCGGCATATTTCGAGGCATGAGAATCATAGAGTTAACATGTGGGCTCAACAAGCATCAGGTTATGACATCGGTGGGCGGAACTTCCACATCAAAAGGGAGTCGATGTGCTGCATTACTGTTCTGGAGGCTGCCAAACTGGCCTGGCCGATTCTAGAACTGGCCAGGCCAATTCCACTGCGTTCCCTGGCTGATGAACCGACCAGGCCAATTCCAGAAACCGGCCAAGCCGGTTTGCCTGCAGGATTTTCCTCGAATCGGCTTAAATTGCTCCTTATTGATGCTAAATCCAATTCAAGTGATTGGAGGGCTTCTATACTTGCATATTTACATGATCCAAGTGTTAAAGTTCATAAGAATGTTTGGGGAGTGTCTTCAAGTTTATTTTGCACAATGAATTATATAGAAGAACTGTCGAAGATTTGTTGCTTAAATGCTTGGATGATAATCAGGCTAAAATGGCTATGGGAGAAGTCTATGAAGGTGTTTGTGCTACACATAAATTGGCTCTAAAGGTGAAGCGGTGTTCGGAAGTTCATACATGCTGGAGATGTTGCAAGGTGGGCATCTCCTTAGAGCAATTAACGGGAGGTATTTAAAACAATACTTTCCAACTGTTTGGCAGAAGCCTAAGAGTTGTCCAAGCAATGGTCGATACATGTATCGCCTTTAGAACAAATATGGCCGATGTATACAACGTCCTTAGTCGCTAGATAGCTGATGAGTTGGACATCATTGCTATTTAGTTTTCTTTGTTTTTAGGTTCACCTAAAGCTTCACCTAAAAATAGGGGGACATATGTTGACAACCAAAAGTGGCCAAAGTGTATAATGGACCCGCCATCATATTTCTATCGTCAAGACAATCAGAAAACATATAAGGATCATCCCATTTGGAGCCCGGACACAGAAACAGTGTTTCAGGGGTGCTGCCCCTGCTGTTGGAACCGGCCAGGCCGGTTTGGTCAAGTTCCTCAAATGCATGATTTGATTACACCATTGCGTTCCTCTCGTCAAATTGATCGAAAAACATATATGGTTTGTCTCCTTTGGAGTCCGGATGAATTAATTACAATTTTTTGAAGATTTTCTGCACCGTACCGCAGCAGAACCGGCTAGGCCGGTTTGCTTGCACATGTGGCTGTCCAGGCCCCATGAAAACCGGCCTAGCCGGTTTGTCTGTACCAGTCCGACCCAAACTCTATTTTGGTCAGGATTTAGACATATTTTCGTATAGAAAAGTTGGAGATTACGATCTAGAGTTGTTTTCTATTGGGATAAGACCACCATCTCTCTATATATGAGAGGATCACGGCCAATTGAAGGATCCAACACTCAATCCTCAAAAAACACATCTACTACCTCTGTCTACCCTCTTTTCCTATCTACCTCTTCTTCTCGTTCTTCGTCGGTGCTGCATGGACTGTGGATCGATGATGGCGAAGCTCTAGAGCGGCCAGGCCAGCTAGAGCAGCCCATAGCCGCTGCACGCCCCGATGGGGTCCCTCTCGAATGGTGGGGTTTCGGTTCTTAAGAGACCTCGCCGGCGTGTCTTGAGCATCGCGCTCCCGGCGAGGCTCCTCCGGTGACGTGTCTTTGCGTATCACACCCATTGCTGGAGGCACAAAGTCCAGGTGTGGACATCCCCTAGGCGTCGGCCGATCTAAAAATCGGCTAGGCCCTACATCGAGCGATCTAGCTCCTTATCGAGTGTGTGACCTAATTAAACGTCAACGGGTCCTTTACAACAACTTCAAGAGGCTCACAACCCGATCCATGTCTCGTGTTGCCCCGCCTCCGTCAGCGACCGCATGTAAGTGGACCGGTCGAAGCTGACCGGCCGGACCGGTTTGTGAGCCCAACGACGCAGTATGATATGCATCAGGCAGCAGGCAGATAAGATGTGGCCCATGTGCAGGGCCGTATTAGGGGAGGTGCAGCGGGTGCGGCGACCTAGGTCCCAGCCTAGTCAGGGGCGAAGACCTAGTTATATGTACCCCTATATATGTCTCTGGTCTAGCTCAACAACAACAATGTCACAAGCTCTCAACCCATCAAGAGCCTAGGACTATCAGCGCCGACCTGTTGCAACACATAAGTTGGTATATCTGGCCGGCCAACAGGCCCTGCGTTGCTGCTTCACATCGTGACTCCTCATCTCCTTCTCCTGGAGAAGTTTAGAAGTTGACCCCTGTTGCTAATTAGGATCAGCCGGTCGCTAGACAAGTTAGGGTTCTTCTTCTTCTGTTCGTAAATTGGATTGTATTGATGTAGCAAAAAAAATTGGCTTGTAGCTCCAGCTTCCACGTCGGCGCGCAGCATCCAAATCACTGGTATTGATGGCTTCACATAGGTTCAGAAGTGTCTGCAGAAGCAACTAGTGCGTTGGAGCACTGGCTGACAGAAGGCTAAAGAACCTGATAGAACATGCGTTGTGGTGGAAATTGTTGGTGCCTCATCGCACGGAATGGTAAAAAGGTCTGACAAATGGTTCTGACAAAAGGCATCAGCCAGCGCTGCCCACGTTGGTGGTGGATGTAAGCCCCCGTCTTCGCTTAATACGTGGCCCTTAGAAATTATCTGGGGCATACGACTGTGTTAGCCCACGTTAGGCGTTCTCTTATATTGCCATGTGCATGTCATCTTACTCTTTTGCGATGTGGCAGTCTTACAACAGAGCTAATACTGATGCACTGCCTGCCACGCCGCCCTGGCCGGCTGGTCCAGCCCGCCTCCAGGTAAGGGCACCGACGGAGGCTAACACTCTTAGTAGTTCTACAAATAAAGTGATCTATATAGATTAGATGTTGGTATATTATGGTCTAGGCCCATATAATATATACAATAATTAATAAGCTCTATGATTTGTATTAAATAATATCTATTGGTTTAGTACCAATATGTGATATGGACCAACCGTAGGCACATGAGGCTGGTGATCGGCTGGGCCTTGGACGTGACTAGGCATGCAAGAAGGCAACAAGACGTTCAATATTCCATCTTGCCAATTAGAATTCTTGATTTCGTAAGTTACAGAAGGTCTTTTCATTCCATTAATTAATTGACAAATGAATGCAGGAGTTTCCTTCTCTAGCATTCATTGTATCTGCTACCTCCTAGTCTTCCTGAGTCCGCTGGCCTTCCCATCCGTGTGTGGGATATATTCCCAACTCCATCGCCTGGTCCAATTGATCTTCCGATTACCAGAAAAACCAAAAGTTCTCGCTGTCTAAAAAGTTTTCCCGTTCCGTCTCCTGCGCGCACACGAGATGGAAGAGTAGAGCCTCCGGAACGTCTCCGCTCATCGAGTTCATCTGCTCGGGTGAAGGGCGGCCATCACGTTTTTGGGGAGTGTCCGCAAGCGGCACGACTACTCGCTTCGTCCCCTTCCTGTTCCCGCCGTGAGTTGCTGTTCGTCTTCGTCGGGTGATCTGCACGGCTTCCGTTCTTCACTGCATCAAGCGGGACTACTACAACGACAGGCATCATGTTTGGTGCATCCGGCTCTGCTGCAGGGTATAATCACTTCACCCGTCTTGTTAATTATATGATCTTTGTTACAATCTTGCTGGTTAGTGTTAACTATATGATGGTCATGATTTATTCAGACAATAATATGTATCATGTCTCACTGGTTAGCACTATTTTAATATCCATGGTGATGTTTCATTTGAACAAGCACATATATGATATCATGAGTATTTTGTTTATATCTCTTTTACGGATTAAATTAAACTTGAATTTGCCTATATTTCTAACATTCCAAAAACGTGATGGTAGGCAATTTTCATCTGTTGGCTTTGCGGGTTTGCTGAAACCAACGCCGTTTGAGGGCACTCACTATAAGAGATGGCGACAGAAGACAATTATGTGGTTAAACTCTATGAACTGTTTTCATGTGGTGCATGAGCAGCCTACTGGAGTGCGGACCTCTGATGAGGAGAGTGCATTCCAAAACGCTGACATCACATGCAAGGCTGCTCTGTTGAGTGTCATTGGAGACTCTCTTGTTGATGGATATGTGTCACTTCCGACCGGAAAAGCCATGTGGGATGCACTTGAGGCCCGCTTTGGTGTTTCTGATGCTGGTTCTGAGCTGTATGTCATGGAGTAGTTCCATGACTATCAGATGGTTGAGGGACGTCCGGTAGTCGAACAGGCCCATGAAATACAGGCACGGGTAAAGGAACTTGAGCTGTTTGGGTGTGTACTTCCTGACAAGTTTGTGGCAGGCTGTATCATTGCTAAGCTACCACAATCTTGGACTGACTTTGCCACTTCTCTGAAACACAAGAGGCAAGAGTTCAGCACTGCTGAGCTTGTTGGGACTCTAGATGTTGAAGACAAGGCTAGAGCAAAGGATGTCAAAGGCAAGAAAGTCGGTGAGGGGAGTTCTAGCGGACATGTGGTGCAAAGGAACCATCCTAAACCACAGAAAAAGAAATTTTAGCAAGGGCTTAAGCAATAGACCACTACTCCTTTCAAGAAGGGTAAGAAGATGAACAAGGAAAAGATGAATTGTTACACCTGTGACAAGACTGGGCACTTTTCTAGGGAGTGTCCTGAGGCTAAGTGGAAGCCTCCTCCACCACAGAAATCAGTTAACACCGTTGAGACTGATGCAGCTACATCTGGGTATGGTAAAGTTTTGCCTTCTGTATTTTCAGTTTGTCATTCACCTGATTGGTGGGTTGACACTGGTGCAAATATACATGTGTGTGCTGATATTTCCTTGTTTTCTTTTTACCAGGCCGGGCAGGCTGGCTCCTTGTTGATGGGGAACGGGGCGCGTGCGGCTGTTCGTGGTGTTGGTACGGTCGATCTGAAGCTCACTTCGGGAAAGACCGTGCAGCTGCGGAACGTGCATCATGTCCCCTCAATAAAGAAGAATTTGATTAGTGGTTCCCTGCTATGTCGTGATGGTTTTAGACTTGTGTTTGAATCCAATAAATTTGTACTCTCCAAGTATGGAATTTTTATTGGAAAAGGCTATGAGAGCGGAGGCTTGTTCCGCTTGTCTTTGGTTGACACTTGTTTAAGTTCTGTTAATCATGTGAGTCACGACATTGAGACAAATATTTGGTATTCTCATTTATGTCATATTAATTTTGGTTGCATGTCCCGCTTAGTTGGTTTAAATTTAATTCCGAAAATAGATATGGTCAAAGGTTCAAGGTGCCATGTTTGTGTTGAGACAAAACAAACTCGTAAGCCTCATAAGACTGTTGTGGCGAGAGAATTGGCACCGCTTAAACTAATTCATTCTGATATCTGTGAGATGAATGGAGTTTTGACCAAAGGTGGTAAGAGATACTTCCTTACATTTATAGATGATTGCACTCGTTTTTGCTACGTATATTTACTAAAAACTAAGGACGAAGCGTTGCATTATTTTAAAATCTATAAAGCTGAAGTAGAAAATCAACTTGAGAAGAAAATTAAAAAGTTACGGTCCGATCACGGGGGAGAATATTTCTCAAATGAGTTTACTGAGTTTTGTGCAGTGCATGGTATTATTCATGAGAGGACGCCACCATACTCACCACAATCCAATGGGATTGCAGAGAGAAAGAACCGCACTCTAACATATTTGGTTAACGCCATGTTAGAGACTGCGGGACTATCTAAGGAATGGTGGGGTGAGGCTATATTGACAGCATGTCATATCCTGAATAGAGTGCCCACTAAAAACAAAGAAATTACACCATTCGAGGAATGGGAGAAAAAGAGATTAAATCTCTCCTATCTGCGAACATGGGGTTGTTTGGCAAAGGTGAGTGTGCCAATTAACAAGAAACGAAAGCTTGGACCCAAAACCATTGATTGTATTTTTCTTGGGTATGCTATTCACAGCGTGGGTTGTAGATTTTTAATAATAAATTCTGGAGTTCCTGATATGACAGTTGGGACCATCATGGAATCTAGAGATGCAACATTCTTTGAGAATGAGTTTCCCATGAAAGATAATACACCTAGCAATTCTAGTCATGAATCTATCCCTGAATCTTTTGAACCGGTGGTACACGCTGATGTTGAAACCCATGTTGAAATTCCTAAGGAGGATGATAATATTGTCACTCGAAAGAGTAAGAGGCAAAGGGTTATAAAATCCTTTGGTGAAGACTTTATTATATACCTTGTGGATGACACTCCCACAACCATTGCAGAGGCATATTCATCTCTCGATGCTGACTTGTGGAAGGAAGCTGTACAGAGTGAGATGGATTCCATCATGTCTAATGGTACTTGGGAAGTGGTTGATCATCCCTATGGATGTAAACCTGTGGGGTGTAAATGGGTATTCAAAAAGAAGCTTCGGCCTGATGGTACTATTGAGAAGTACAAGGCCAGGCTAGTGGCTAAAGTCTATACACAAAAGGAAGGAGAGGATTATTTTGATACTTACTCACCAGTTGTCCGTTTGACGACCATACGCATACTTTTATCCTTGGCTGCCTCACACGGTCTTCTCGTTCATCAATGGACGTTAAAACAACTTTCTTGAATGGAGAGCTTGAGGAAGAGATCTATATGGATCAGCCAGATGGATTTGTTGCGAAGGGTCAAGAGGGTAAGGTGTGTAAATTATTAAAATCCTTGTATGGTCTGAAGCAAGCCCCTAAACAGTGGCATGAGAAGTTTGATAAAACTTTAACATCAGCCGGCTTTGCAGTGAATGAAGCTAATAAATGTGCATATTATCGGTATGGTGGGGGAAATGGTGTCATTTTGTGCTTATATGTGGATGATATTTTAATCTTTGGAAATAATATTGATGTGATCAAAGAAGTGAAAGACTTTTTGTCTGATAATTTCGAGATGAAAGACTTGGGTGAGGCTAATGTTATTCTTAACATAAAGTTATTAAGAGAAGAAGGAAATGGTGGGGTAACTCTTGTGCAAACCCACTATGTGGAAAAGGTTTTGAATCGCTTTGGTTATAGTGATTGTATACCTGCTCCAACTGCTTATGACCCAAGTATAATTTTGAGGAAAAACCGTAGAATTTCAAGGGATCAATTGCGGTATTCTCAAATTATTGGTTCTCTTATGTACTTGGCTAGCGCCACGAGGCCTGATATCTCGTTTGCTATGAGCAAGCTAAGCCGATTTGTATCAAATCCGGGAGATACACATTGGAGTGCTCTTGAGAGAGTGCTGCGCTATCTCAAAGGTACAATGACTTATGGTATTCACTTTACTGGGTATCCAAGGGTACTGGAGGGTTATTGTGATGCTAATTGGATATCTGATGCTGATGAGCTGTACGCCACGAGCAGATATGCGTTCCTGCTTGGAGGTGGTGCTGTTTCCTAGAAGTCTTGCAAGCAGACTATCTTAACGAAGTCTATAATGGAAGCAGAACTGACAGCATTGGATACTGCTGGCGCTGAGGCTGAGTGGCTTCGTGAGCTCCTTATGGATTTACCGGTAGTGGAAAAACCTATACCGGCTATTTCTATGAACTGTGACAACCAAACTGTGATAACCAAGGTGAACAGTTCTAAGGACAACATGAAGTCCACAAGGCCTGTAAAAAGGCGTCTGAAGACTGTCAGAAAATTGAGAAACTCCAGAGTAATTGCATTGGACTATGTCCACACATCTAAGAATCTGGCAGATCAGTTTACTAAGGGTCTGTCATGTAATGTGATAGAAGGTGCGTCGAGGTAGCTGGGCTTGAGACCCTCTTGAAATCATTCCATAGTGGTAACTTGTCCTATTTGATCGCAGATCCCGTGAATTAGGATGGTGAAACAAGCTAGTGGATGACTGAGGGAGAGACTCCTTAGAACAAAGTTTGGCTCATTTGAGATGCACCGTTTCTCTAAAGCTGTAAGGCAGGTTGATTAAGTTCTTAATGTGATCCGAGTGGCTTGATTAAGCAGGGATGTTGTCCTACAGAACATCCTTAAAGGAATACACATATATGAGTTCGATTGCTAGTCACAATCTATGAGATGTGGGTCATCTCTAGACACTCATGAAAGGCTAGGAAGTGTGACTTATATGTTTCAAATAGAGGGGATACTTGTAACAGCCAAGTACCATGAAAAGAACTTTGGTGAAACTCAATTCACACAAAACTGTCAATTCAAGGTATAGTCCATTGTTCAGTTGTGAATGAGCCTAGCCTTTGTTCTAGACAGGTGTTCAACTTAACAGTCCCCGTTGAAACTCTGGTATATCAAAGAACTATGGTTTTTGAGATTATTTTCTACAAACCCTAGAGTTTGGTGGGGATTGTTGGTATATTATGGTCTAGGCCCATATAATATATACAATAATTAATAAACTCTATGATTTGTATTAAATAATATTTATTGGTTTAGTACCAATATGTGATATGGACCAACCGTAGGCACATGAGGCTGGTGATCGGCTGGGCCTTGGACGTGACTAGGCATGCAGGAAGGCAACAAGGCGTTCAGTATTCCATCTTGCCAATTAGAATTCTTGATTTCGTAAGTTACAGAAGGTCTTTTCATTCCATTAATTAATTGGCAAATGAATACAGGAGTTTCCTTCTCTAGCATTCATCGTATCTGCTACCTCCTAGTCTTCCTGAGTCCGCTGGCCTTCCCATCTGTGTGTGGGATATATTCCTAACTCCATCGCCTGGTCCAATTGATCTTCCGATTACCAGAAAACCAAAAGTTCTCGCTGTCTAAAAAGTTTTCCCGTTCCGTCTCCTGCGCGCACACGAGATGGAAGAGTAGAGCCTCCGGAACATCTCCGCTCATCGAGTTCATCTGCTCGGGTGAAGGGCGGCCATCATGTTTTTGGGGAGTGTCCGCAAGCGGCACGACTACTCGCTTCGTCCCCTTCCTGTTCCCGCCGTGAGTTGCTGTTCGTCTTCGTCGAGTGATCTGCACGGCTTCCGTTCTTCACTGCATCAAGCGGGACTACTACAACAACAGGCATCATGTTTGGTGCATCCGGCTCTGCTGCAGGGTATAATCACTTCACCCGTCTTGTTAATTATATGATCTTTGTTACAATCTTGCTGGTTAGTGTTAACTATATGATGGTCATGATTTATTCGGACAATAATATGTATCATGTCTCACTGGTTAGCACTATTTTAATATCCACGGTGATGTTTCATTTGAACAAGCACATATATGATATCATGAGTATTTTGTTTATATCTCTTTTACGGATTAAATTAAACTTGAATTTGCCTATATTTCTAACATTAGAAAATATTAAGACTACTATTCAAACAATACAAACTTTTGTGGTTTGCACAAAAACTTTTTCCTCTTTCATCATGCCTCACCTTTATTTACTCTCCCTCTTTTTTTTAGCATGAACCACCTTCTCTCTTCCAAAGTATATGTAGCTTCTGTAAACCAATATGATAAATATAGAGCACCTACTTTTTTTATCCAATTCTATATGGCCCTTGAGGCTACAAGCAAAAAAAAAAAAGTAGGGGAAGGCCTAAGTAAGTGTTGGCTCTAGGCTACTTGGTCGCCGTCGTGGTGTACTGCAACCACCCAACCACATATCTAACGGTAAAAAGGATAGTACATGCATCAAGTTTCTAACGTTAATATGATACTATCACTGTCCCAAAATGGATACAACTATGAATTGCGCGTCAGTTATGGTGCTTCATGTTTAGCTAAGTTTTTAGTAAATAATATTCACATTTATGACTCTAAATTAATTTACTATAAAAATATATTTTTGTAATTAATTGTTTATTTAATATTATAAATATTTATATTTTTTATATATAATTGATCTATGATATACTAAAACATGACACTGTCCCAAAATTATGGAAGGAGTACCATTCTTTCGAATCTCAACAAACAGCCTGTTCGCTTGGTCGTATTTGGCTTATAAGCCATGATTTATCAACCAACGAATAGTATTTTTCTCTCACACTAAACCAGCCAACAGTACATTGAGCCATGGCTTATCAGCCAAACAAGCCCAAACGAACATGACTAAAATATACGATGATGGGAATACGGAATGATAGTCGTACTATATTAAACAAAGAATTTTCTTGGCTAAACAAAAGAAATAAAACGCACATCTTCACCTTGCATGCAGCTAGCTTTGCACGTGGATTTTGTGTAGCACGGTGTAGAAACCAAAAGCTATGTTTGTATCCGATGGTGACTCGCTCAAAACTGCTCATCTTTGTTTTCTCCCATGTAATCAAAATCATAGCAAGCCAAAAATTTTAGTCCCACACTTGGTTCATAGCGAAAGAATTGACATACCAATACTTATGGCCAAAGTTTTAGTTTCTGAAAACTTCTTAAATTGCATGAGAGAAGAAGTGCTTTCTACTTCTACCATTATTACCGCACTCAACTAATTACATATCTATATTTTTTGCTCTAACTTTGACAAACCTTAATTTTATCAAGCCTAAGTTTTAACTTACCATGATTTTAGTTGGGCAAGAGTCGGAAGCTAGAACTAACTAACATATATATGTAACGCTTTGCCGCGCCCTTGCTGTAGGCAACCAACCCTTTTATATTGAACTTCTATGCCTTCCCCCCTTGTTCCCCCTTGTTAAAAATTCAATCTGGAAACAAATTATGGCAGCTTCAAGATCACAAGCGAGTAGTCCAAGTAGTCTTGTAAATTATTTGAAGGCAGAGTAAGCATAAAAATTTGGAGAAGATCATATGTAAAAGTCTCTTGCAAGTTGCAATGGCCCTAGTGTATGCAAGGCAATGCTCCTTGGACAAATGCACAGTATGGTATGTTTGATGTTTTTCAGGATTCAGTTCTAGCCAGTAGATTTCTAATAGGCTACGTTGTTTTTTCAACAGACAATAAATGTATATTTGAAGCTGAAGGCAACACAGCCAATGTAGCCAGCAAGATCTCTGATGCAAGGAGTCGAGCTTGTGTTGCTTCTTCAGCAGGAACTCCATGTCTTTGTGTATACTAAAATTTACCTGTCTTGGCCAAGAGTATGGAAGCAGCAACACATTGTATCCTAGTTTTAATATAATCTACCACTTCACTTTTGTCACCGTTGAAAATGTTTTGTTTAGCCAAACTTGAGGAGATAAAATAATAAAGGGAGGCAATTGAAAAGAATTACCAAACTGAGTTTTCATGTCTCATTGTTTAAGGCAAAGACTATAGAATAGGTAATTCTAAAAGATGATTCATGACACACACAAACTAATGAGCGTGTCCTTGTAATTTGCTCCAGCCACACCAAGGACAATAGACATATTCTTATCATCAGCAAGCTCAATTAAGAATGCTTATAGAATATGGAAGATCAGGTGCCAAGGTCTCAAAATAATAGTTTTATCATTTTATATAGCACAGGAAAGTATTCTCTCATAGTTGATAGCAGTACAAACCATAAATTGAGCAAGATGGCGAGTGAAACTATACTCCCACTGACCTTCAGAAAAACTATACTCCCTGATCCAGCAGGTAATGTATCATTCTTACTTGAGCATATGTTATCCAGCAAGCTCAAACGTTCAACATATAATCCAGGAACGACACTGCTTCAATGAAAAACAAGGCACATATCATAGAATAGATCCTTGTGAGGTAGCCTTCCCTACAGAAAAAGAAGGCAAGACTTCTGCATGTAAAGTACTACTTGGATCAGTCATGCAACGTGACTATATCAAGTTGTAGATTTCATTAAATTATTCAAGAGTAGTAATTTTTAAAATGAAAGAAATTATGAAAATGTTTCTTTTTGTAACCTTTACCGACAGTAGAGACATGTCATAATACTAATAAAAGATTGAATACATGAATAGAGCATATTGATCAATTGACATATTTAGGAGAATCATGCAGACATCTGTAGAAGAGACTTGACCTCTGTTTAGATTGTGACCAGAGGAGGTATCGAATATACTATTCGTCGTTCAAAAAAGGCTAGATAAAGTACACTAATTCGTAGGATCTGTCTACACGGAATTTTCGTCCCGTGCCGAGGACACACGCAGCAAGTCGGAAGGGTCTGCTCGATGGAGCTGTAGATCCGCCTAGCTTCAGCGTAGGGATGGTCGATCCTGCGCACTCCTCCCAAGACGTGCCAGTCAATTTAACCCTGTAATTGACAAGGAGAGAAAGTTATCAGTAATTAAGGGCAGAACTTGCCGGTGTTGCCAGACAGTCCCGAATGTGTGGCTCAGAGAGCCGATATGAAAGGAGATCGACTAAACAATCGATTCCAGCATATTCATGAGAATAAATCGGTTAAAACTCATTGGATTGTACAAGAAAAATCGGTTATCATTCAAGATAAATGTCGTTATTTGAGCAGATATTAATCAATGGCAATAAGATGTCAACAATGATTGGTTTATGCTGAGCCAATGATTACGAGCAACCGAACCCCTTTTTATATAAAAAACAATTCAACACCATTTAACCGTTTAATAAAGATAAATCTAATGAACATGTTAGATCTCATCTATCGCTATAACCAGTGGGGCATGAGGCAGAATCATGCAGATCGTAGAAATAACAATAGACTCGACGACCCTAACTCATTACTAATATCAGTGGGGCATGAGGCAGAATCATGCAGGCCATAATAAAATAATAAGATCATGGGGCTAACACATCTTTCAACATATCTTTACTTCAACGGTCTCGTGATGCGAACTGTTCGTGAAAGCACTCGATATCGGCTAAAACAGCCGATTCAGGCATAGCGCATAGTTAAAGTTATGCCTTATCAGGAATAGATCTACCGAATAACGATCCCCACTCCACGGTGCTAACAGTGGGGTGTGAGGCAGAATCACACAGGCCGTGATAACGGGCCATGGAACGGTTTTCGCTAGCCAATAAATCTACTCAAGACGCAACATGCTTTAACCGCACCCTATGCACGATCAAGATTGATGTAAAACAGCTGATAAAACGTAACTCATCGTTTAATATATAGATTAGATCAGTTTTAGATTAACAAACGATGGGTTAAACAAGATATAAGGCCGATCTAGATCAATCCCAATCGGCCAGAGTGATATTGCTGTAATTTAGATAAATAATGAAAGCAATAAGCAATATCGGTAACTTAATGAATCTACCAAAGACTGCCATTCTATGGTAGAGCCGATAACTTGACCTTGATCTAGTTCATGCAGTGGGGGTCGACCGGATCGATGCAGCCATACTTGAACTAGGCAAGAATCGATAACTAAGTTATACCAGAGTCACAGTGAAGGTCGACCGGATCGATGCAGTCATACGAACAGAGGTATAAGCCATGACGGTACTTACAACAAGCAGTGGAGGTCGACCAGATCGATGCAGCCGTACTTGCTGAAGAACTCGCCGAGATCTAGTCTACTCCTACTCCTAAGGGGTGGCCAGAACCGAAAAAGTAAATGACTTGTATATTGGATTGATTGTTTGTTTGATACAATAGCCGGGGGTTTATATTTATACCCTGGGCTGATAAGAGTACTAAACGAACACGACTAGATAACAAAAAGAAATATCAAGATACATGGACTCTAATTTCCCTTATGCAGAATCCTTGCTGATGAAGCTTCCTTGTTTGATACGTGTCCTTGTTTCTTTTATCCTGATATGCACCTGGACGTCATGTCTCTCTCAAATTTATTAAATAATATTTCCTGGCCAGCTCATAAATATTCCTTAATTAGGAAACTTTCTTTCTTTTGATATCATCAGCTAATCTCTTCCTTTCCAGGATAAGCTTACCAAATTTTAGTGTAAACACAGGTCCCCTAGTTCAAAGTATGAGTTTTCAAGCTTTGAACTATTTTGATCTGATGGTCTTCTTTTCCCCAGCTGATGACATTTGATCGCAATCACTGAAAGCTGCATCGGCTCCATCTTCTTTTTGATCTTGATAACTTCAAAATTGATCTTTCTCTGCATCTTCGTTCATCTACTTTAGCCGATCAGGAGCTGGCCCCCCAAGTTCGATCATAGCAATACAAGTTAACCGGCAGTACGGAAATATGTTGCATAAAAGTTTAGGTATTCTAGCCGATAGTCTTCTTTCAAGGAGCCAACGAATTTACTGGCAGCGATATTACCTTATTCCAAGCCTCACCTACACATGTGAACTTTGAAGTGTCTACCATACTATCTTGGGTGGTTGAGGAATGGAACGGATTAGAATCCAGTCATCCTCGCTTCCCCTGCTCAGAAAACTTGGGTTTTTGAAAGATTTTCAAATTAAAACATAGCTTTGCTCCTCAAATGATTCTCTCTATCGCTCAATGTGTATAATTCCTCATCAAAGCATTATTTTGTCTCTTCTTATCCTACTTCTAAAAAGCTTATGTGGAGTTTTGTAACACCCCGGTGTTACATTGTAATGTTTCGCTAAAACATCGCAGGAGCATCATGTATGTGTGCATATGTGTGTAAATTGGAGTATAAATCAATATACGACATTTGAAACGTTATCCGAAACGGGAAATAAATGTTAAGTTTCATGTCGCTTTATATTGTCTAGTATTCTAAACGAATTGTTATCAAATAAAAATGATGTAGAGCATGTATGGGAACTTTATTAAAAATTTGTAGTACGTACTCAGTAGGCGACAATGGAACAAGTAAGTCGGAATTGGAATTCGACGTGAAACCGTTCGAAGTTTAAGTCATTTCGCGTAAGTTATAAATGGGTCGACGAAGCCACTTTTGGTAAATTGTAGAAAACCCGTGCACGTCATCTGCTTCGGACAAGCCATCAATGACCATGGTCACCACTGTGCCTTGGTTGCCTGCCACCGCACGCAAGCACACTGCGCACGAGTCCTATCAGCTCTGCACTCGCGTGGGTCGACCGCGCGGACAGCCGTCTGGGCACGTCTCACTGTCTTCCGTCGTCATGTGCATGCATACCTTGTGTTAATGACCGTGGATGTGCCAACGCCTCTATCTCCGCTGAAGCCATGGCCAACGGTACCTCTTGCTTTCAATTCGACGTGACCGTAGAGCGTTAATGAAATTCGTCGCATCCTTGGCTCCGCGAGACAGCCAGCAGCTTGATTGACACCACCTTGCCTATTGTAGCACCTCACTGTGCTTCAATTTTGGAAGCACAGCTCCGCCTGCTCCATAAGAACGAGGTGAACTGCGCCGTCGTCCATCCATTGAACCAGAGCATACCATTTCAATCCACCGCACTGCTAGCTTCTCCTTCAGCTGTGCATCGCTCTGCCCACTCATTCGAAGCTCCACCGCCCAGTAGCATCCTCTCCGTGGCCGGCGGAACCACGTCCCGAGCAGAGCAGAGCAAGCAGAGCAGCGACGGTGCGTTACTGCTGTTATTAGCTTGTTGATGTCATCTTGACGTCACCCCTACGTCACATGTGTTTTGTGGCCGCTTTCATGTAGGAAAATAAAGCCGTAATACGTTGAAATACGCCTCTGTGGGCTGCTGCCGCTTGCTGGGCCGCGCTGCTCGCGCTGGCCAACTGCTGCCGCGCTGGGCCGGCCTACCAGCCCGCTGCTCGCGCTGGTGCCGCGCCCCCGCCGTGGGCCGGCCTGCCACGCGCGCTCGGCCCGCTGCTGCTGCCAGCCGCTGCCGCTGCTGCCGCGCGTCGCTGGGCCGCGCTGGCCGCTGGGCCACGCCCGCTACTGCTGGCCCACTGCCGCTGGCTGGGCCACGCCGCGCGCGCCCGCTGCCGCTGTCGCTGCTAGCCGCTGCCGCACGCGCGCACCGCGCGCTCGCTGGATCACGTTGGCCGCTGGGCCACGCCCGCCGCTGCCGCGCGCCTGCACCCTGCCGCGCTGGCCCACTGCCGCCTGCCAGCCCGCCCGCGCGCCGCGCCCGCGCTCACGCCTGCTAGGCCGCGCCCGCGCTGGCGCTGCTGGGCTGCGCCGAGCCACTGTGGGCCGCGATTTTGAATTCGTTTTCTTAAGATCCAGAAGCATAGAAATGATAATTCAATTTAGTTTCAAGCTAAACTTCGATAATTAGTAGTAAATTGCATGGTTGTCCAAAAATAGTGAAACCAAGTTTGTTAGGTTCACAAAAATGCCATCTACCTGTTAGTACAGTTAGTTCACCATTAACTGTTAGGATGGTAGGCTCATAAGATTAAAGTAGAAAGCTTAGAGGTATATCGATCTTTAATTGCAGGAGTTGTTGTAGTAAACCGACAACAGCTTAGCTTTGGAAACCGTTACAGTAGGTTCCTTAGGTATTTATATACTTGCTGTAAAAGTGGTAACCATAGAACGAGTTGTTAGATAAAGTAGCTATTGCCTTTGCTTTATCGTATATAGCGTAAACTAGCATTAGGGGTAAGAATAGCGGTAGTTGCTATAACAATAATGATACTTCGAAATGGTTATCGGCGACAATAGGTAGCCTAGTACCGTGGTTGATATCCATAGCTTAGTAGCTAAATCAATGTACTTTTATTTTAAGAGCTGCTGTTGTTATATTCCTAAGCATTGCATCATCATTTCATGCATGTAGATCACGAGCTGGTAGACTTCGTGCCCGTCGTCGAGCCGGAGTACGACGAGGTGATCGAGGAGTACGAGGAGGAAATCTTCGCACAGGAGGAAGCCCAGGAGCCTGTTGGTGCTGACTTTGCTGACCCGGCACCTGCCCAAGGCAAGCCCCGGTGCATAACCCCTATTTTTAAATGATCACTGAATATATTTATATGATATGCATTTACGTTACAGGCATTTTATGGAAACTACATGCATAGATATATCCACCATGAGTCCTACTAGTGTAGGTCGAGTAGCTGCTATGCTCAGGATGTCGGTAGCGTGAGTAACCTACCGTTACTCGCAAATAGGTGATTACACTATGATATCATGATGAAATAATGGAAAGGAAAAATGGTGATCGGACGGGGATGTGGATTTGGTACTAGTGGGTGTGAGGGGTTGTGTCCTGCGGCCAACAGGGCATAGCTCGGTTACACTTTTTCCCTGTCTGTGTCGATTAAGGACCGGTCGTTGCATATGACTCTAGGCAAGTCACAGATTATTGTCCCGAGCACATACTTGGGTATGGGCGCAGGGAAGACTTGCTGCTCTCTTGTCGCGGATCCGGCTCTTTCCGGACCGACTGATGGGAAGAGGAGGTGGTGGAGGTCCTTGCACCGCACTGAGTCCGGGATTCAGAGGCGGGGGCTTGGAGTCCAAGTTTGGACGGGGACCTGGACACCCGGGACAGGAGAGTGGTGGGTTAGTCCTGTTTGTGCCTGGGGTACAAGCGGGGCGTGTGTCTTCGGGGCACCCAGCTGGGTACATTGATTCGCGAATCGCCGGGTTATCCGGTACGGCTTGTCTGCGGTTTAGCACCGTAGTAAGAACTGGAAGTGAAAAAGGAGAAGGAACCATATCGATTGCTCAACCCTTGCTTGAAAGTAGAACAGGTGCTTATATAGATTGACTAGATGAAAACTTAATCCGGCTGATGATAATAATGTATCAATAAGGACTCACTATTAATATTGCTTTTTGCTAAAAGAGAACCAGCAACCATAAAGCCTAGCATATTTCTTGGAGTCGGGAAAGTATTCCCACTATCGGATAAGTCTTGCGAGTACATTGTGTACTCAGGGTTTACTTACCCCTGTTGCAGGTGACGCTTGAGGAGTGTCTTGTGTGGAGGATCCATCTGGTGGGCTCAGACGGACTCCTCGTTATCTTATCGCTAGATGTTATCTTTTAATATTCCGCTGTTTATCATTCCGCACTCTGTATTTGGTATTGTAATAATGTACTTTTAAGAAACTCTAATGTATGAGATGGACTTGTGTTGTAACTCGTTTTCATTATTGGATCCTTGGGATAAATGTGGATCTTTTGGGTTCTCCCTCGGGGTGTGCCCGACGGATACCGCTCGTTGTAGTTGCTTTTGGAGTGCTTAGGGTCTGGTGGAAGACGAGCACCTCCGTAAGTATGCTATTTCGGGTGGTTCTGCCACAGTTGGTACCAGAGCCAATAATGGTCATGAGTTCCTCACTCTTTTACAAAACTAAAAGTTTGACCAACAAAAGTTTTGCGAAAAGTAGGATGCGATTAAGTTAAGTTATATAAGTATAAGCCCTAGCTATATGGTGTATCTAGGATAGCGGCACTGGTTTTATCTAATCAGTTTTCTGCAGGTACACTGACTTACGTGGCGTAAGAAATCGCTTAGTATACGGAAAGTGAGTGTGCGATGTGCCAAAAATGTTACGAATGCCGCTATATTCCGGCTTGAGTGAACGTATAGGTCGAAGCATGCATCATATAGTAGCATCTTACTTGATCTAGAAATCCCCCTGCACGTATAAGGAAAGTAGTAAATTGGTAGAACTAACTTAATGAATGCTTTAATAAATGTGCTGCCATTTCTTTAATCCCTGGATCCTGATCAGGAAGGTGTCCTAATGGTTGGTATGTCTCTCTTACAGATGAATCTGAGGTCCGGACGTGGGAGCACTAGTTCGGGAGCGGCCAACGAGGGCCATGGTGACAGTGCTCGGGCCTTTGAGCGTGACGACGAGGGAGCTCGGGAGGTTCCACCTTTGGTTCCTCATCCTTTTCCGCCGCCGCCATCGCCTCCGCCGTTGTCCGCCGCGGAGGTCATGGTGGAGTTGTTGGCTGCTCGTCAGGAGACAGCTCGTGCCATGGAGATTATGGCACAGGCCGTCGCGGGTCTCGCCCGTGGAGGCCCCGGGGGCAACGGTGGGAATGGGGGTGGTGCTCGCCGTCCTGAGGGACAGTCCTCTTACCAGGACTTCCTCAAGACCCACCCACCCACGTTCACGCCGTCGGACGATCCTTTGGAGGCGGAGCACTGGCTTCGCACGCTGGAGCAGAAGTTTCGGCTGCTCGGAGTGGCCAACGAGCAGAAGGTGCACTTTGCATCCCAGCAGCTTTTGGGGTCCGCAGGTGCCTGGTGGGAGACTTTCCAGGCCGCGGAGCTGCCGGATCACCCGGCAACGTGGCAGGAGTTCTCCACCGCCTTCCGCGAGTTCTTCATACCTGCTGGTGTTATCCACCAGAAGGTGACCGAGTTTATGGAGCTGCGTCAGGGGAGCAGGATGGTAATGGAGTATGTGACCTAGTTTAACCACTTGGCTCAGTATGCTGGTAGTCAGGTGGACACGGATGACAAGAAGAAGGATCGCTTCTTTCACGGTCTCACTCCTGCTCTTCAGGAGAAACTGTACCTAGGGAACTATCAGACCTTTGGGGCTCTGATGAACGCCGCCATTGCTCTTGAGGGTTTTCAGCGGGCATCTCAGGCGGATTGGAAGCGGAGGAGGGTGGCAGCTAGATCCTCCAGCCACCCTCATACTCAGAAGGTGCAAATTGTTAGGCGGGGGCCCTATCAACCATCTGGTGGGCCTCCATTCCGGTCACCCCAGCAGACATCACATACTTCTGCTACTCAGTACAAGGCACCTCAACAGCAGGTGCAGCCCCAGCAGACTCAGGGACAGCAGGTCCCACCTCGTCAGGGATTCGGGAACAAGCCTGGTGCTTGTTTCAAGTGTGGCAAGGAGGGCCACTATGCCAGGGAGTGTCCTCAGCAGCAGACAGCTCAGCCATCTCAGCCATCTACAAATTCCAGGCTGATTAAGAGGACTTTCATCAAGAGGAAGGTGCCCAGCAGATCTGGTCAGGTGCACTTCACGGATGCTCAGCAAGTTGTGCAGCAGGAGACAGTCATGGCTGGTATGTTCACCATCGAATCCCATCCAGCTTTGGTGTTGTTTGATTCTGGTGCATCACATTCCTTTATGAGCATGGGGTTTGTAGAGCGGCACAACTTATCACTATTGGCTATACCGTATGCCTATAAGATCTGTACTGCGGGTTCTCAGATGTTCATCAATACCTGCACGGATACAGTAAGTTTGGTATTAGCCACCCACACTTACCGTCTACAGTTCATGATAATGCCTGGGCAAGGCATTGATGTTATTCTTGGAATGAACTGGTTGCGGGCGTATGGGGTAGTATTGGATATGAAGAGAAGAAGTGTAGAGTTACGGCTTCCATCTTCTGAGGATAGGATGTCTCTCATCATACCCTCAGAACCAGTCTTACCTATTGCTGCCCATGCTGAAGCCGTTCCTGATCTTACCTCCATTCCAGTAGTATGTGAGTTCCTAGATGTTTTCCCTGAAGATCTTCCTGGATTGCCACCGGACCGTGAGGTAGAATTCTCCATTGAGCTTGAGCCTGGTACTGCTCCTATCTCCAGGCGTCCGTACCGCATGGCTCCGAGAGAACTGGCAGAAATGAAGAAACAACTGGAGGAGTTGATGGACAAGGGTTTCATCCGCCCAAGTTCTTCACCATGGGGTTGCCCTGCAATTTTCGTGAAGAAGAAGGATGGTACTCTGTGGATGTGTGTGGATTACCGCCCTCTCAATGCGGTAACAGTTAAGAACAAGTATCCCTTGCCCCGCATAGATACTTTGTTTGATCAGTTAGCTGGTGCCATGGTGTTCTCGAAGATAGATCTCCGATCGGGCTACCATCAGATCAAGATCAGGCCACAGGATATACCAAGGACAGCTTTCTCTACTAGGTATGGGTTGTATGAGTACCTAGTGATGTCTTTCGGTCTCACCAATGCCCCGGCTTTCTTCATGTACCTAATGAACTCAGTTTTCATGCCGGAGCTGGATAAGTTTGTGGTAGTTTTCATTGATGACATCTTAATCTATTCCAAGAATGAGGAAGAGCATGCCCGTCACCTCCGGATAATACTGACTCGACTCAGAGAGCACCAGCTGTATGCTAAATTCAGCAAGTGCGAGTTTTGGCTTGATCGAGTGCAGTTTTTGGGACATGTGTTGACACCTGAGGGCGTTTCTGTGGATCCCAGCAAGGTGCAAGATGTATTGGATTGGAAGTCTCCTAGGTCTGTACACCAGATCCGTCAGTTCCTTGGGCTAGCTGGATACTATCGACGTTTCATCCCTGATTTCTCCAAGATAGCCCAGCCCATGACTAAGCTGCTCCAGAAAGAAGCTAAGTTTGTTTGGAGTCCAGCTTGTGAAGAAGCTTTTCAGTCCCTGAAGACTTTTCTGACCACTGCTCCTGTATTGGCTCAACCTGATATTGAGAGGCCCTTTGATGTTTACTGTGATGCCTCGAAGACGGGTTTGGGGTGTGTGCTTATGCAAGAGGGGCGTGTGATAGCTTATGCTTCGCGCCAACTGAAGAAGCACGAGGTGAACTACCCTACCCATGATTTAGAGCTTGCTGCTGTAGTTCACTCTCTGAAGATTTGGAGGCATTATTTGTTGGGCAACAAAGTGCACATCTTCACTGACCACAAGAGCCTTAAGTATATTTTCACTCAGTCTGAGTTGAACATGAGACAAAGGAGATGGTTAGAATTGATCAAGGACTATAATTTGGAAGTCCACTACCATCCAGGAAAAGCCAATGTGGTAGCTGATGCCTTAAGTCGTAAGTCGCATCAGGTTGAGGAAATACCCTTGTCACTTCACCACACAGAGGTACTAGCTCATATTGCATTGACATCAGAATTGCTGGAGCAAATTATTCGGGAGTAGAAGGAAGACCCCGAGGAGATTCCTCACATCAAGAAGTTGCTAGCTGAAGGACGAGGACCTCATTTTAGCATTGATGAGATGGGGGTCATGAGATACAAGAATAGATTGGTGGTTCCATCTAATGAGGAGCTGAAAAGGAAGATTCTAAAAGAAGCCCATCATTCCAAGCTATCTATCCACCCTGGTAGCAACAAGATGTACCATGATCTACGTCAAATGTACTGGTGGTCTTATATGAAGCAAGATATCACCCAGTTTGTTGCAGAGTGTGACACTTGTGGTAGAATCAAGGCAGATCATATGCGTACTCCTGGATATCTGCAGCCCTTGCCCATTCCTGTTTGGAAATGGGAGGATATTTCCCTGGATTTCATTGTGGGTTTACCACGCACCTCCTCTGGCTTTGATTCTATTTGGGTCATTGTGGACCGTCTCACCAAGTCTGCCCACTTCCTTCCGGTGGACACTAGATACAATGCAAAGAAGTATGCGGAGTTATACTTTGATCGGATTGTGACCCTACATGGAGTTCCTCTCACCATCATCTCTGATAGAGGGTCAGTTTTTGTCTCTCGTTTCTGGGAGAAACTCCAGGAGTGTTTGGGTACTCGTCTTCTCAGAAGCTCGGCATACCACCCTCAGACTGATGGTCAAACTGAAAGGGTGAACCAGGTGCTCGAGGATATGCTGCGGGCTTGTACCATCTCTTTTCCTGAGAAGTGGGATCATTGTTTAAAGCTGGCAGAATTTTCTTATAATAACAGTTATCAGGAGAGTATCCGCATGGCGCCATTTGAAGCGTTATATGGACAGAAATGTAGGACGCCACTAAACTGGGTTGAAGTAGGAGACCGTGGGTACTTCAGGCCTGATTTCATAAAGGAGGCCCGAGAGAAAGTAAATATAATTCGTGAACACTTGAAGGCAGCTCAGAGTCGACAGAAGGCTTACGCAGACAAGCGAAGAAGACCTTTGGAATTTGCAGCTGGAGATTTTGTGTATCTCAAGGTATCTCCTATGAGAGGGGTACATCGGTTTGGTGTCCATGGCAAGTTAGCCCCTCGGTATGTGGGTCCATACAAGGGTTGCAGCAGTGTGGTCCCGTTGCTTATCGTCTCCAACTCCCGGAAATTCTCTCGGCAGTTCACAATGTATTTCACGTCTCGCAACTGAAGAAATGCCTACGAGTTCCTAAAGAATCTGTGGAAATAGAAGGACTTCCGCTCCAACCTGACCTGTCTTATGTGGAGCATCCTATAAAAATCTTGGATGAGAAGGAGAGAGTGACCAGGAACAGGGTGATAAAGTTTTACAAGGTGCAATGGCAAAACCATTCAGTGGACGAAGCCACCTGGGAGCAAGAGAGCTACTTAACAAAGCATTACCCCCATCTCCTCTCTGGGTCGGATAGTTAGTGTTGCTCCAAATATGTTTCCCTGTCTCTTTCTCACACTAGGCACATAAATCTCGGGTCGAGATTTTCTTTTAGGGGGGTAGGTTTGTAACACCCCGGTGTTACATTGTAATGTTTCGCTAAAACATCGCAGGAGCATCATGTATGTGTGCATATGTGTGTAAATTGGAGTATAAATCAATATACGACATTTGAAACGTTATCCGAAACGGGAAATAAATGTTAAGTTTCATGTCGCTTTATATTGTCTAGTATTCTAAACGAATTGTTATCAAATAAAAATGATGTAGAGCATGTATGGGAACTTTATTAAAAATTTGTAGTACGTACTCAGTAGGCGACAATGGAACAAGTAAGTCGGAATTGGAATTCGACGTGAAACCGTTCGAAGTTTAAGTCATTTCGCGTAAGTTATAAATGGGTCGACGAAGCCACTTTTAGTAAATTGTAGAAAACCCGTGCACGTCATCTGCTTCGGACAAGCCATCAATGACCATGGTCACCACTGTGCCTTGGTTGCCTGCCACCGCACGCAAGCACACTGCGCACGAGTCCTATCAGCTCTGCACTCGCGTGGGTCGACCGCGCGGACAGCCGCCTGGGCACGTCTCACTGTCTTCCGTCGTCATGTGCATGCATACCTTGTGTTAATGACCGTGGATGTGCCAACGCCTCTGTCTCCGCTGAAGCCATGGCCAACGGTACCTCTTGCTTTCAATTCGACGTGACCGTAGAGCGTTAATGAAATTCGTCGCATCCTTGGCTCCGCGAGACAGCCAGCAGCTTGATTGACACCACCTTGCCTATTGTAGCACCTCACTGTGCTTCAATTTTGGAAGCACAGCTCCGCCTGCTCCATAAGAACGAGGTGAACTGCGCCGTCGTCCATCCATTGAACCAGAGCATACCATTTCAATCCACGCACTGCTAGCTTCTCCTTCAGCTGTGCATCGCTCTGCCCACTCTTCGAAGCTCCACCGCCCAAGTAGCATCCTCTCCGTGGGCCGGCGGAAACCACGTCCGAGCAGAGCAGAGCAAGCAGAGCAGCGACGGTGGCTTTACTACTGTTATTAGCTGTTGATGTCATCTTGACGTCCACCCCCCTACATCACATGTGTTTGTGGCCGCTTTCATGTAGGAAAATAAAGCCGGTAATTACGTTGAACATACGCCTCTGTGGGCTACTGCCGCTGCTGGGACGCCGCCTGCTCGCGTGGCCAACTGCTGACGCTTGTTTGGGCCGGCTGCCAGCCCGCTGATCGCGCTGGTGGCGAGGCCCGCTGGCCGGCCTGCCGCGCGCGCCGCCTGCACGTGTGCGCTGGGCCAGCCGCGCTGCTAGGGTCGCGAGCCGCGCGCTGGGCCGACGCGCTGCGCCGCTTGGGCGGGCCCGCCATCTACTGGGCCCACTGGCTGGGTGGGCCACGCCGCTGCAGCGCTGCTACGCTGTCGCTGCTAGCCGCTGCCGCACGCGCGCACCGCACGCTCGCTGGATCACGTTGGCCGCTGGGCCACGCCCGCCGCTGCCGCGCGCCTGCACCCTGCCGCGCTGGCCCACTGCCGCCTGCCAGCCCGCCCGCGCGCCGCGCCCGCGCTCACGCCTGCTGGGCCGCGCCCGCGCTGGCGCTGCTGGGCTGCGCCGAGCCACTGTGGGCCGTGATTTTGAATTCGTTTTCTTAAGATCCAGAAGCATAGAAATGATAATTCAATTTAGTTTCAAGCTAAACTTCGATAATTAGTAGTAAATTGCATGGTTGTCCAAAAATAGTGAAACCAAGTTTGTTAGGTTCACAAAAATGCCATCTACCTGTTAGTACAGTTAGTTCACCATTAACTGTTAGGATGGTAGGCTCATAAGATTAAAGTAGAAAGCTTAGAGGTATATCGATCTTTAATTGCAGGAGTTGTTGTAGTAAACCGACAACAGCTTAGCTTTGGAAACCGTTACAGTAGGTTCCTTAGGTATTTATATACTTGCTGTAAAAGTGGTAACCATAGAACGAGTTGTTAGATAAAGTAGCTATTGCCTTTACTTTATCGTATATAGCGTAAACTAGCATTAGGGGTAAGAATAGCGGTAGTTGCTATAACAATAATGATACTTCGAAATGGTTATCGGCGACAATAGGTAGCCTAGTACCGTGGTTGATATCCATAGCTTAGTAGCTAAATCAATGTACTTTTATTTTAAGAGCTGCTGTTGTTATATTCCTAAGTATTGCATCAGCATTTCATGCATGTAGATCACGAGCTGGTAGACTTCGTGCCCGTCGTCGAGCCGGAGTACGACGAGGTGATCGAGGAGTACGAGGAGGAAATCTTCGCACAGGAGGAAGCCCAAGAGCCTGTTGGTGCTGACTTTGCTGACCCGGCACCTGCCCAAGGCAAGCCCCGGTGCATAACCCCTATTTTTAAATGATCACTGAATATATTTATATGATATGCATTTACGTTACAGGCATTTTATGGAAACTACATGCATAGATATATCCACCATGAGTCCTACTAGTGTAGGTCGAGTAGCTGCTATGCTCAGGATGTCGGTAGCGTGAGTAACCTACCGTTACTCGCAAATAGGTGATTACACTATGATATCATGATGAAATAATGGAAAGGAAAAATGGTGACCGGACGGGGATGTGGATTTGGTACTGGTGGGTGTGAGGGGTTGTGTCCTGCGGCCAACAGGGCATAGCTCGGTTACACTTTTTCCCTGTCTGTGTCGATTAAGGACCGGTCGTTGCATATGACTCTAGGCAAGTCACAGATTATTGTCCCGAGCACATACTTGGGTATGGGCGCAGGGAAGACTTGCTGCTCTCTTGTCGCGGATCCGGCTCTTTCCGGACCGACTGATGGGAAGAGGAGGTGGTGGAGGTCCTTGCACCGCACTGAGTCCGGGATTCAGAGGCGGGGGCTTGGAGTCCAAGTTTGGACGGGGACCTGGACACCCGGGACAGGAGAGTGGTGGGTTAGTCCTGTTTGTGCCTGGGGTACAAGCGGGGCGTGTGTCTTCGGGGCACCCAGCTGGGTACATTGATTCGCGAATCGCCGGGTTATCCGGTACGGCTTGTCTGCGGTTTAGCACCGTAGTAAGAACTGGAAGTGAAAAAGGAGAAGGAACCATATCGATTGCTCAACCCTTGCTTGAAAGTAGAACAGGTGCTTATATAGATTGACTAGATGAAAACTTAATCCGGCTGATGATAATAATGTATCAATAAGGACTCACTATTAATATTGCTTTTTGCTAAAAGAGAACCAGCAACCATAAAGCCTAGCATATTTCTTGGAGTCGGGAAAGTATTCCCACTATCGGATAAGTCTTGCGAGTACATTGTGTACTCAGGGTTTACTTACCCCTGTTGCAGGTGACGCTTGAGGAGTGTCTTGTGTGGAGGATCCATCTGGTGGGCTCAGACGGACTCCTCGTTATCTTATCGCTAGATGTTATCTTTTAATATTCCGCTGTTTATCATTCCGCACTCTGTATTTGGTATTGTAATAATGTACTTTTAAGAAACTCTAATGTATGAGATGGACTTGTGTTGTAACTCGTTTTCATTATTGGATCCTTGAGATAAATGTGGATCTTTTGGGTTCTCCCTCGGGGTGTGCCCGACGGATACCGCTCGTTGTAGTTGCTTTTGGAGTGCTTAGGGTCTGGTGGAAGACGAGCACCTCCGTAAGTATGCTATTTCGGGTGGTTCTGCCACAAGTTTTAGGTAGGGATAAAATATATAGCGTACTTACCTTGCATATATTGTAAGGTCAAATCCCGGATCCAATGAGAGAAATGTCATACTCTTAGATCAAGATGTGCATGTGCGTGGAATATTTGGTGGCTAACCTAATTCTACTATGCTTTTTGAAATATATTTCTCTTTTATGGAATATTTTTGTGAGAACATGGGCTATCTTTTCTCATCTTTTCTTTTTCCCTTTTTTAAATATTTTGGACTTCTTTTGTATCCATCTTTTATATTTTGCATAACCCATGTCTCTTTTTACAACAAATTTTGAGAGAAATGTTATCAAGAACTTAGAGCATTTATTCTGATAAAACCTAGCAAACATATATATTTTTTCTTCTCCCAGTGTAGGAGCAGAACATTTTGAGGTGGATGAAAAACATGTTTTTGCGTACTTCCAGTATAGAAGCAACACATATATGTGGCGTGTACGTGATTTTGATCTTGGGAGCATGATAAATCTCTCAACAAGGGTCAACAAGACTTAACAAAACTCAACAAAGTGCAAGCAACTTATGTGAAAGATTTTTAATGAGACTAATATATGGCTCTGGTAGGAAATTCAACATCATTTGAGGAGACAAGCTATTGATTTTAAATTTTTGTAAGAAAATTTCCCGAGTACTTTGCAAAAAGAAGCAAGGTTTCTTTCATCGTACCATATCTCATTCATCAACTACTTAGATAGCATGCTTTCCCTATGATAGATTGTTCACAAGTGATAGGAAAAGCAGGAAATAAAGAATATGTGTACCTCTGCTTTGAACCGATGAATGCCTTTGCTCGGACTTTCTCCCAGTATGCATATATCAGCTAGACTCCATCGGCCTTATGATCTCTGTGTTCCCAATCAAACATATGATATGGCATGACCACATGTACTTCCAAAATCTGATTCATCCTTTTTGTGCCCACATACATCATGTATATATATATATATGCATGGAAACCTGACTTGCATGCACTACATAGAGGGCTCTATCGGCTTGATGTCTTGATCTTCCAATTTTGAGCCGATTGTGAGCAATCTTTCATTTTACTGCTTCGGACTTTTAATAAGGCGGTTGTCAATTTCAGAGGCACCACAATCAGATCAAGTTGAGAACACAGAAAGAGCACTGTGAAAAATTTGCTTGCCGAAGCCACAAACTAGAACAAAAGGTCAGGGCTGGCCAAGAGGCTTCCTGCGTTGGCCGTTGAGCGCGCTGTAGGTACATCATGGTAGTGTAGATGCCCTTGTTGTTGTCATGACTGTCTTTATTTTTGTTTTTGCTCTATAGGCGATACGTATCATATTGGCTTTTTCACATCTTTAGGCTTATTTTTGAACTAGAGACGATACCCTTCTGGTACCAGCTATTAGAGCCGATGACTAAACGAATCGGCTATCAAGTGTTGATCAAATGTTAGGATAATATTCCTTCAAATTTGTTTCATCGATCACCATTGATAGGTTGCACCAGAACTCTTCAAACCAAAGGTTAAATGATAGATTGATCCAAAGCAAGCATCTCATCAAGTGCAACAAAACTTCGTTTAAGAAATCCATCAATTCTGACCCGCACTTAGGATTCCATTTAGCATTCATACGTCGGCCTAAACCCGTATTCAGAACTAATGCTTATTTTCTCTTATTCCAACGGCCGACGCGAAGCCATGACTACTAACTAAAACAAACTCTCAGAGCCGATTGCTTGCATCGGCTATTGGCTTTCATTACTGATCTTAATGAAGCCTCCTTCCCATAACTTGCTAGAAAAGCATTCGAAGTCTCCTAGCTCCCAAAAGACTGGATCGGTTGTTGTGATACTTACAGACTCATCAGCATGAACCAGTTCGACATCATCTCCATGCCATTGAATCAAACACTGATGCATGGTCGATGGTTCACAA
The DNA here is from genome assembly GCF_019320115.1 of Miscanthus floridulus. Lineage (NCBI taxonomy): Eukaryota > Viridiplantae > Streptophyta > Magnoliopsida > Poales > Poaceae > Miscanthus > Miscanthus floridulus. The sequence goes on along the minus strand of NC_089589.1, from coordinate 13,817,497 downwards.
TAGTTTGCATGAATCCAATCATGACCGAGGAGCAAACTGTACGACCATTTTCCATCGATGGTGAAGAATGTGGTGAGCAGAGTCTTACTCCCGATTGTCAGTTTGACATTCATTGCCCCCTAGGTCTTAGACGCATTACCCCCAAAGTCTTTAAGCATCATGTCGGTTTCAACCAGATCTCCTGGTCCCTTGCCAAGCTTACAAAAAGTGGTGTAAGGCATGAGATTGACAAAAGCATCTCCGTCCACCAACATCTTGTTCATTGGCTTCCCATCAACCAAACCTTTTACATATAAAGCCTTTAGGTGTCGATGCTTGATCGGTTTATCAAATATTGCTTGCTGTATAACCGTTAACTTGGCAACCATCTCCTCATACTCCGATTCATCAAAATCTGAATAAACTTCTTGATCTGCCGGAGCTCTGAACTCTGATGGCAACAGAAAAGCCATTTGAATATTAGTCGATGGTTGCTTTCTATCGGCTATTTGCTTAGCACGCCATACTTGAGGTTTACCGGATGCCTGAGCCTGTTCCAACTCTTTATTCCTTAGGCATTGCACCCTTCTCTTCTGGCTTCTTGTTAAACCTCCTGGACACCATTGGCCTTCCTGCCAAACATATTTTCTTTTGTTGTCTTCTTCTTCATAATCAGCCCAGTCTTGGTCAACAACTCATTTTCCAAGCCGATTATGAACACTTTTATTTTTTAAGCGCCGATCCATGTTATTATGATGATGTGCATCTTGAGCATGGATAGGCCGGCGGTTGGTTTGAGATTGCTTAAACTCCCAATATTGATTGCTGCATTCTGGACAGTCATGTCGGGTAGGCAACTTCAAACCTTCATTACAGCAATGTCTGAAGAAAGGACAATTCCAATGTGATTCGACTTGTATCCTTCCATACCTTCCTCTTTCCAATTGACGCTGGTATTCTTGATCCTTTAACCAACGCTGATAATCATTTTCCTTCCGCCGCTCCCACTTATTCAACAGAATCCGATATGTAACCTGCGGCTTTGTCATCCCTGCTTTCGACATCTCCCCCCTGCTCGTATCGGCTCTTTTGCTCGGCACGATGTCTTCTAATCTCTCTGTACTCGTCAGCCGATATTTGCATCTTGGGATCGACCGTTCCATCTTCTTTTGATTTGGTTGACATTAGGACCTTAGTCTTTCCTTTGAGTAGCCCAGCATCAACCATGTTTTGTTCTCCTGGGAAAGGATTATCATCAACTTTTATTTTCCGAGGCGTATCAAATTTTAGCCTCCCCTGCTGAATAGCCCCCTGTATATGCTGCCGAAAAATTCTACATTCGTTGGTGGAATGAGAAGTAGCATTATGAAATTTGCAGAACTTCTTATTCTTCAATTGATCAGGGGGCAACATGACATGACCATCGGGCAACTTGATATGTCCTTTCTCAAGCAAGAAATCGAAGAGCTTATCTGATTTGGTGATATCAAAGTCGTAGCTCTCCTCAACTCCTTTTCCCCAAGGATTTGGCACCATTACTGTCTCCTTGCCCCAATTCCATTTAGCCGTAGCAACCTCTTCTTCTTCATCTTTATAGCCGTCATCGGCTGAGTATGGATCATAAGCTTCAGCTACTGTGGTACTTTTCTGAAATCGGGTGTCTCTACGCATACTCTGGAATTGGCTATTGAGCGCTACCACTCGTTGAGCCAATTGTCCTAGGTTGTCAAATTCTTGTCCCAGCAGCTTTTCTTTCCATATAGATAGCATTCCTTGAATAGCTAAAGCAGCCAGTTGATCATCAACCAAATTTAAGAAGAAGCACAAGTTCTTGGTTTCTCAGAACCTCTGAAGAAATTCAGTGCTCGATTCATTAGTCTTCTGTCTTAGTGTAAAAATATATATGAAACTTCTTCTCTAGGTCAGCCCAATTGGCAATGGAATTGACTGGTAGTGATGAAAACCAAGTGAAGGCTGACCCTGATAAGGACAAGGAGAAGAAACAAACTCGATGGGCATCCTCAACTGATGCTTCGCTCAACTATGTAAGATACCGACTGACATGTTCTATCGTGCTTGTATTGTCTTGGCCAGTGAACTTAGCAAATTCTGGGAGCCTGTAATTTGTGGGAAGAGCGACCAAATCATACCATTCTGGATATGGGCGTTTGTACGAAAAGGTCAGCCCTTTTGGCTTTAGACCGAACTGATTCTTCATTATCTCGGTCACCCTCAGCAACAATTCATCAATTTGCAGATTTGGATTTCTTCTGCACCTGCTAACCCATCTGTGGAATGAAATCTCGTGTCTTGATATCCTGGATTTGGCATCATGTGAAGGGTGTTATAATCTATGCCATAGTGATACCCTTGTGGAATCTCAATCTGCTAGGTCCTTTGCTGGCTTACTGCTTGAAGTCTCTGATTATAGACATAAGGATTTATATCTCTACGGATCATTTGAATTGACGGTGCTATTTTTTAAGCCGACGACGGTATGTGGCCTGATGTGCCAAAATTGATCACCTGGTTCTAACTTTGCCTCGCCGGCTGTTGCATATGCTATATTGATGATCTAGGATTGTACTATGTCTGATTTGCAGTAGTTCTTTGAGTTTGTTCAGATGAACCCTGAACTGTCTGGTCATCATCACTACCAGCTGGTGCTGCTTCTTGATGGCTGGTACCTACTTGATTAGTCCCTTGGGTCAATGGATCTGGAATGTTGTAATAAGCCGACCCACCTTGACCAACTGGAAACCCATGAATCTCCTCTCTTATGGCGTTGTGGAATATGTCCATGAAAGCTTCGTTATGGCTTGATATGGCATCACGAACAGATTTGTCTACAACAGTCTTAAAGAAACGTCTGTCTTTGTCTTTAGTTGTATCTGTACCCGTGTAGTAGAACTCTTGGTAGTGGAAATTTCTGAACAATTGTGTTGTCACGTGTTTTGGTGTAGGACAATAAACACTTGTTCTGAAACTCTTCTATAGCTTTGCTGATGATACCCTTATCCTCATCAGGTAGATCTTCATAATGCAACATAAGGATGTCGTTGTTGTTGTGAACCACCACGATGATTGTGGGGTCTCACTGGGCGTGGCAGAAACATGTGTCGACATGGAATTTTCGTCCCATGTCGAGGACACACACAGCAAGCCGAAAGGGTCTACTCGATGGAGCTGTAGATCCACCTAGCTTCAGCGCAGGGATGGTCGATCCTGCGCACTCCTCCCGAGACGTGCCGGTCAATTTGACCCTATAATTGACACGGAGAGAAAGCTTATCAGTAATTAAGGGCGAAACTTGCCGATGTTGCCAGATAGTCCCGAATGTGCAGCTCTAGGAGCCGATATGAAAGGAGATCGACTAAACAATCGATTCTAGCATATTCATGATAATAAATCGGTTAAAGCTCATTAGGTTGTACAAGAAGAATCAGTTATCATTCAAGATAAATGTCGTTATTTGAGCAGATATTAATCAATGGCAATAAGATGTCAACAATGATTGGTTTATGCTGAGCCAATGATTACGAGCAACCGAACCCCTTTTTATATAAAAAAACAATTCAACACCATTTAACCGTTTAATAAAGATAAATCTAATGAACATGTTAGATCTCATCTATCGCTATAACCAGTGGGGCATGAGGCAGAATCATGCAGGCCGTAGAAATAACAATAGACTCGACGACCCTAACTAATTACTAATATCAGTGGGGCATGAGGTAGAATCATGCATCCGTAATACAATAATAAGATCATGGGGCTAACACATCTTTCAACCTATCTTTACTTCAACGGTCTCATGATGCGAACTGTTCGTGAAAGCACTCGATATCGGCTAAAATAGCCGATTCAGGCATAGCGCACAGTTAAAGTCATGCCTTATCAAGAATAGATCTATCGAATAACGATCCCCACTCCACGGTGCTAACAATGGGGTGTGAGGCAGAATCACACAGGCCATGATAACGGGCCATGAAACGGTTTTCGCTAACCAATAAATCTACTCAAGACGCAACATGCTTTAACCACACGCTATGCACGATCAAGATTGATGTAAAACAGCCGATAAAACGTAACTCATCGTTTAATATACAGATTATATCAGTTTTAGATTAACAAACGATGGGTTAAACAAGATATAAGGCCGATCTAGATCAATCCCAATCGGCCAGAGTGATATTATTGTAATTTAGATAAATAATAAAAGCAATAAGCAATATCGGTAACTTAATGAATCTACCAAAGATTGTCATTCTATGGTAGAGCCGATAACTTGACCTTGATCTAGTTCATGCAGTGGGGGTCGACCGGATCGATGCAGCCATACTTGAACTAGGCAAGAATTGATAACTAACTTATACCAGAGTCGCAGTGGAGGTCGACCGGATCGATGCAGCCGTACGAACAGAAGTATAAGCCATGACGGTAGTTACAACAAGCAGTGGAGGTCGACCGGATCGATGCAGACGTACTTGCTGAAGAACTCGTCGAGATCTACTCTACTCCTACTCCTAAGGGGTGGTCGGAGCCGAAAAAGTAAATGACTTGTATATTGGATTGATTGATTGTTTGATACAATATCCGGGGTTTATCTTTATACCCTGGGCTGATAAGAGTACTAAACGAACACGACTAGATAACAAAAAGAAATATCAAGATACATGGACTCTAATTTCCCTTATGCAGAATCCTTGCTGATGAAGCTTCCTTATTTGATACGTGTCCTTGTTTCTTTTATCTTGATATGCACCTGGACGTCATGTCTCTCTCAAATTTAAGCTTACCAAATTTTGGCGTAAACAGGATCAATACTAACTTCACGCTGCCTTGTAACTCTGCTCCTATTAGCTACACAACCCATATATAGCAGGACCCAAAACTGAATTTATATTGAAACACTATGAACTGGCAAGAACGAAGTAGAAAACAGAGCATGCTTAAAAGTGCGTGTTTTAATTTTGCTCTGTTTAACAATTCCCCGAAGAAAATAGTGCTTAGTTAACGTAATAGTTTTGATGGACTGGTGAGCCAATGTTTGCTAGCCTCAAATGTAAATGCTTTCACGTAAAAATAGTTGGCTAGTTTATATGATGAGAGAAACATATGCACTGCTAACTTTCTTATTGTGTTTAGAATTTTGGCACCTCAATGAATATATTGTGTATCAATTCCAAAGTATTCGATGTAGTACCTACCAGAATCACAAGAGTACATCAGAATCATTATCGCACTTGTAGATGTTGCAAATGTCAGTTAAAATTTTAAAATACAGAACCATACGACAATTTTATGTGAAGCATGCTTTCACTGTCTTTTTTGGTACTTAATTATAGACTTTTCTGGCTTCATGACTTAGTTCTGAGCATTCATTTGGGCATGATATTTGACAATGATTACAATCAAATGAAAAAAGTGAGAAGGGAATAATAAACCATAAGAATATGCCAGGATTTCCTAAGAAAAATATGTTGACAGAAAAAATAGCAATTCCTGAAATCTATAGAAAAGACCATTTATGTTGTCACGATTCTACTGAGAATGGGACGGATAACTCAGAACAGAGTTGGGTGAGAACAGAGTTTAGTATTTACCCTGTTTCCTGGTCTCGCACAAGGGACGGCCCAACCCCTTTGTCTGTTCCTGGGCCGCCAGCCCAACCATTTCGTCTGATCCTGCGCCTGGCTGCCCAACGCATGCCCAGCCCGATGGATGTCTCGTGCTGTCTCCGCCTCCGGTTAATGGCTGCATTGCATCTCAGGCCCAGGCCCGCACCGCACGTAAATGGACCGGCTTGTGAGCCCAACGACAGGCAGGCCGATACACCGTGGCCCATGTGAGCCTTCCGTGCTCGGAACTTCCGAGCAGTCGAGCACGTCTATGCATGGCTGCTGCTCCAAGATTCGTCCATGCTGATGATGCACATGCACTGCCTGCCTCGAGGTAAAAAAGTGTGTCAAAAGTTAATAGGGATGGCACCATGCATTCTTTCAAATCTCAACAAAGTATCTAATGGAACTGGAAATACGGAAAGATAGTCTGTGCTATATTATTAAACAAATAAATTTCTTGGCTAAACAAAAGAAAATTCTTCACCTTGCATGCAGCTAGCTTCGCACGTGGATTTTGAGGGCGTCCTTCGGCCTGTGCGGGCGGTGTGACCCATTACTAATATAAGTACCTTAAGCATTTATTGTGTTTCTCAAAAAAAAGTATTTACTATGTATTAGGTTTTGTCTGTTCAAAAAAATGTATTAGGTTTTGTCTCAAGCATTCGTGTAGTCTAGAAGACGCAAACTGTACCCAACACGTAGTCCATTATTATGGCTATCCTTTTTGTTCTCTTATCTAAAAAAAATTATTACGGTCATCGATGGTTTCCTTCGTGTATCATGCTTCTCGTGTGTTGTGCCTGGCAAAATAAAGAGACAAATACTTTGTCTTATTCTAATTGGTCGTTAGTCCATACTATGCTGCTTTTATGCAATATATTACGGTTTACATTGTCATTATTTCATTTTGACACTTAATTTAGACCCCCGTTTAAAGTTTCGCTCGAGGCGTTTTTTTTTTTGACATGTTGTGTTTTTATGCAATATATTCCAGTTAGTGAGGAGTAAACTAGCATTTTATTCTGATTATAAAATTATTTAGATATGTAGTGTTTTAGGCTGGTGCCGTTTCGCGTTGCTCATTTTTCGATGTCACCGAGTTTTGGTTACTCCGAAAAGCACGGGCCTGGTCGCGGTAGGAGTATGGCCCGTCGCCCTGTTTGTTTGGGTGTGGCTAGTAAATTTTTAGTTAGAATAGTATTTTGCTCAAATATAAATCATAAATCAGTTAGCACGTCTTCTTCATCGACCAGCGATCGTACGAACCAGACGAACAGGCTGCTAATTCCGCTGTGGTACGGTTGTCCAGAGAGATTGAAGCAGCAGCAGCAGCCGGCATGGACGTGGCGCGTACTATGCGTGTCCTGTGTATACCCTGCGGTCCAGGCTGCGGTCTCGTTTTCTATGGAGATGCGCGCTGCAACAGCAAGCAGGGATGTTGTTGGCGACGCTCCAGGTGTTTGTGGGTTTCTTTTCTTCTGAATGAAAATCTCCCAAATTGGCACGTGGATATATAGGTCCGGTTCGGCTTGCTGAATCTTGACTGAAACTGGCTAGAAAACACTGTTCTGGCTGAATTATTGTGAGAAAAAACAAACCGAACAAACCGAATATGGAGTAAACCGAACGGGGCCATAAGGCCCAACCAAACAGGCAAACAGGTGTCGTCCTGTCAGAATTTAGTTACTCCTGCCTACTAAATGGCGGGTAGAGTAAGGAATGGAAACTATCTACAGCCTGTTCGTTTGGCTGTGGCTTGTCGTAAACGATCGTAAATTTTCAGCTAGAACAGTATTTTTCTCTCACACAAACCAGCCAGCAATACTTCTTCACGAACCAGCAACGATATGAACCAGCCAACCGAACAGACTGCTTGTATCTGCTACCATCACTAATAGTAGGATTCTAAAAGTTTACAGAGATGTCATTGCTATGATTGAATGACCAAATGCTCATATAAAAAGTTAGTCTAAAGTGTCTTTGCTTTATGGGCTAGTGCTGGTACAATCGCATCCTATGTGCATCCTCCTTCCTTTTATGCCCGTGCCCTCTATGTCTGGCCCGCCACGACTTCGGCGCGCCGGTTGCCCTTTCGTCTCCCTCCTCCAGCTGTGTTTCAGTGAGCGTGCCATGCATTCCTCATCCCTGCCTGTTACTGTACCGTTGTAGGCTGTGCGGTGCGGTGCGGTGCGGCTGCGTCCCTCGTCCGCCGTCGCCGGGTACGTACGCAAGCACGGGGACTGATGCCCCGTGTCTCTTTCATGCATGACGCGTCAGACGCGCGGTCACGTGGCGTCCCTGCCCCTACCCGTGTCCTTGGATCCCATGGACGCTGCCCCGCCCGGCCATCATTCCGATGTGGCATTCGCCCGCCGGCCGTACGTGTCCTAACTCGAGAGTCGAGACGGCGGGGCGCTGGACCGACCGACGCTGGTGGCGGCCTCGTACGGACCTTGAGAGACGAGTTGTTTGCTACCTCTCACTCACTGCTCATTCCGTCCGTCACCTGGTGCTTATACCGGTACGTACCCTGTCGTGTTTGTCCTGACCACTCTCCTCGCTACAGAGTACTCACTACCTCCTAAAATAGTTTTCCAGACTGTTTGTGTGGTTGTATTTGGCTTATAAGCCATGGCTTATTAGTTAACGAATAATATTTTTTTCTCATACCAAATCTACCAACAACACTTTCAGCCATGGCTCATAAGCCAAATAAGTCCAAACGAATATGGTGGAATTCATTTTTCGAGAAACAACTTAAAATAAAAAAATATATATTAAAAAATATCATCCATGTCTCTAGATGTCGTTCTATGCGTCAATGACCGAAGAGAAGCAAAGAAAGATCTAGGCAATTCATATATGGTGAATTAACAGGTTGGTTCATTAGACGTATATCAAGGCTGGTATTGGCAATTGCTACAGCAAACTCTGCATCATCGGCATGTACATGAGAAGGAGCATTGTCTCGTTGTATCCAAATTGTCTCGTGGGCATCTTCTCGAGGCCAACAAGCTTCTATAGCTGGTAGAAGTTTTGTGATCATGTAAGATCTCATTGTTTGTCTACCAACCTTCATTGTCTTTGTGATAGGTGTGCCTCTCGGCCTATTGCCACTTCTTCTTTGTGCTGGTTTCTAAAATTATGAGGATTAGTATGACAAATAATATTACTAATTCTTTTGTAGCGAAACAAGAATATAACATGACGAAGATTGCTGCCTCACGGACAAAAGGCCATACACCTAACTTGCCATCAAAATAACATCTCCCTTTAGCATCAAACCTAGGTTGTGTAACACCAGAATAAAACATGACTTTGTGAATTGCATTCTTGTTTTGCATTGTCCTGTGTGGGTCTTCTTCATCTGGATGCATACACATAGTCTTAGTCTTCCTTGTCCCATTGAACAACTTTCTCAACTGTGTGGATAATATTTTTCATGATTCTGAACTTAGGATTATTTGGCAGTGAAAGGACCTAGGATGTCACCTAGAGGGGGGTGAATAGACATTTCTGAAAATTAACACCTTTAAATACAGAAACAATTACAAAATGGAGTTTCCAAAATGGAAACTCCAAATTAAGAGTAATACCACCCCTCCCAATTTAACCACAGAGTAAGCAATGTATAAAGAATATATCTAGAAGCTACAACCCTGCAACATAAGGTTAGAACAGAGAATAAATATTTTCAGCACAAGTACGAAATACCGGACCCCTATGTATACCGGACGTGTCCGGTATGCACGGTTTCTGCAGAGCAGCCCTAAACTTGCTCTTTTCGATTTCTATCTTCAAACCAAACTACAGGCACCTACTAGAAATGACAATATACACAGAGAGCCTGCACAAAAACTGGAGCAACATAAATATCAAATAAATGTGAATTGAGACACGATATTTCTTTTTACCGAAGTTTGGACTCATTCGAGTCCTACTCTCCGTTGAGGCGGCTGCGGGCGACCCAGCGAAGGTCAGCCCTAGAGGGTACCACGAAGGTCACTCTAGCCGGAGTCTTTTCCAACTCATTTTTCTCCTTCCACTAGTTGATTCCGAGGCAGCAAAATCGACCGTTACAAACTTTCCGATGCACACCATAATCTATAGGGTGCTCTCCGGTGATGCCTAGCCGTCTAGGACCAAAGAGTCCAAGAGTAACAAATGCAAATCATGAGATTGACAATATGCACAAGTGCTCAAGTGGTGGCTTGCTCTCTTTTTCAAATTCTCTCTAAACCCATAAATGGATTTTGCAATATGGATCACACACTCACTAAGAGAGGGTTTTGGAGAGTTGGCAAGGCTCAAAAACGTGTATGTGTATCAGCAGAATCAGCAACCTCCAAAGGTGGAGGCTTGGGGGTATTTATAGCCCCCTTGGAAAAACTAGTTGTTACCATACTGGACATGTCCGGTATGACTTACACTGCCTCAACAGTAACTAAGTTACAGTGACAATGTGAGGCGTCGGAACTCCCGATGAATGTCGGAACTCCCGACCGTCGGAACTCCTGACTCACGTCAAAACTCCCGACCCTCAGCATATTTAAAAACTAAGTAACTGAGTTGAAGTTTGTGAGGTGTCGGAACTCCCGACGCATGCCAAAACTTCTGACTGTCGGAACTCCTGACTTACATCGAAACTCTCGACCCCCAAGGTATTTGAAAACTAGTCATTGGTCTCTGGTTGTCCATACCGGACACGTCTGGTAGGAATACTGGACACGTCTAGTATGACCAGGACAGTGAACCATCTAAGTCAGTTAAGCGCGAGACATCGGAACTCCCGACCATTGTTGGAACTTTCGACTCACGTCGGAACTCCCGACGAACCAACCCGAGAACAACAAGAATTTTATCGTGGCTGGGCACATACCGGACATGTCCGGTATAAATACTAGACACGTCTGGTATTGCCAGATCATCAAAACACAGGTTAGCTCTTTTGTCTCTCAAATACTAAAAACTCACATGGGTTGGCTTGAGCACTTATGAAACATTATCTATCAATATGATGCATCCCTCTTAATAGTACGACATTCCTATTAACTCAAATTTAAAAGTATAATGAATTTAAACCTTTTGAGTCGATCTTTTTCAACCGAAGCAGTGTATTCCAATCTTCATCAAGTTAGAGTGCCAACATGTCAACTTTGATCTTTTTCACTTGAGCATAACCATCTTGAGCACGTGACTTGATTTCATTCATCAAATTCTTGAATAATCCCAAATGTATCAAGTCACTTCCATCAAACACTCCAATAGTGATTTGATCATTCACATTAATATGATCATTATAGCTTGATTAGTACCTCAACTAAATGCAAGTACTTCCTTCTTCACCCTAGCTAGGTTCTTCAGCCGCCAAGCCATCGCTTGCCCTTCACCCTTGCTTAGTACCTCGAAGCCTTTTCTTGCTATCTTCACCATCTCAAGCCATCAAGTCACATCTTGTGTTGAATCATCTATTCATTTGTATTGTTATCTTTTTCATTTTAATTTAGCAAGCTTCAAATATAAGACCATTCCATATGCAATCTCTCATGTCTCATTAATTAATTCTTACAAGCTTGCTTTCACACAGTACATGGATATCCCACAATAAATAGGCCTTTGCATGAATTTCATTTGCATTGTTGTCTTGTGCTTGAACTAGATTGTTTATACAACAACACATCATTTTGGCTTTCATTAAGTACCTATGAGATAACCTATTACCTATCCACAATTAGCAAACGGGTTAGACCTTTAATCACGTTGTCATTCAATCATCCAAAACCCACTAAAGGGCTAGATGCATTTTCAATCTCCCCCTTTTTGATGATTGATGACAACTTGATTAAAGCTTACAAAAGAATATAAACATTTAAACTTTTGGGTTCAATGATTTATGAGAGGCTCCTCCTTAATATGTGATTTTGATTAGAATTCACAAAATGACCTCAAATGTCAATTGCACATACTAAAACATATAGGAGACTCCCCCTAAATCATTGCATCTGTGGGGTGCATGTGTGTGTGACAAAGTAAAACCGTGATGCATATGACAAGATATATCACACAAGAATAAATATAAAGGCATCACATCAAATATTTTCATTCTAACATGCATAGTCCTTATGAAAATAAATATAACACATGTATTTCACACATAGCACTCATTACACATTTTCTCAAGTCCACAAGCCACTAATATAATATAAATAAAGATCATGTCTCAAGAGATACATAGATAAAGCATAAGTAAGTCTCATCTCAAACTCAAGATACATCAATGAAGCTCAAAGACTAAAAAGAAGCTCATGAAAATACAGCCTACAATACATATCTTTAGGTACAAAGATAAGCAAATGAAACAAATATCATAAAGCTTTAATCAGTCTCTCTCCCCCTTTGTCATCTATCACCACAAAGGTCCAACAATGACATACTAAGGACAAAGGGGCTGCAAGCCATCTCTAAAAGCTGTGATCACTCATCATCATCTTCATCTCTACCAGCATCCTCATCATCTGAGTGTGTAACACCGACTGGACGAGAACCACCCGCACAAGATGGGTCATAGAAACTACCCATGAGGTCACTCCACCTAGTCTAAAGCACACTCGTCTGCAGCACTAGGACATGGCTGAGAGTGAGTAGGCACCCAAGCCTATAGTGGTAAAGTGTCAGGGTGCTCTGGTGCCTGCTGCTCCTGCTGTCGCTGAAGGAACTCAATAAACTCTGTGTCCGTACCTGCCCTACTGCTACTCCTCAGTCTTAGACTCACTAGCTGCCTCATCTGATAGTGGAGATCTAGGAGGATCAAGCTCAAGTCTAGCAGCAATCTACTTCAAAGTCCGAGTATCCTTCCTCCTAGCCTCCCTCTCCTTTTGCGGATAGGTCCGTATGTCCTTGCACATCCCAAAGATAACACTGAACATCTTGCTAATAGGAGAAGGAGGACTACGGTGATGTGAAGAAGAACGTGAAGGAGCATGTGGTAGAGGGGAAGCTCGTCCTGCTGACTGCACCACCTATAGGTGCATCTGCCTCTAGTGCTGCTGCTGCTCCTCCTGGTCCTGCTGGAGGTACCCCAACCTCAGGCAAATCTGTAACAATCTTTAGGGCCTTATGTACCTTGTCATACTCAAAGGTATGCCCTATGACCTGCTTAATCATGTGCATGATGTAGGGAGCAAAACCACAACCCTTGAGGGGCCTCTCACCAATGCTCCTGATCTCGCACCATATGAAGTCAAAGACACTAAAGGGTCATGCATCAGGTGCCATCTTGTGAAGCGAGTTCCTAGAATAATCTGCAATGTTTTCCTTATCTCCACCCTTGCAATCAATGGTCTTCCTAAACATCCTATCTAGGTATCTGTAAGTAGGGTGAAGACCTAGAACCTTCCCCACTGCTCCTCTCTCACCCCCTGGTGGGTACATGTAGGCAAGCTGCTCTAGAGGCAGCATGTGCTCTATGTGGATCCTATCTTTCTGAAGATCATCATCTGAGAAGCCAAGTAGAGCTGCAAAAGCATCATAATCAGCACTGTACCACTGGCCCTCAAGCATCCAGTGCATACGCTTCTCATCCTCCTCAACATATAGGGTGGCGTAGAACTGAGCTACCACCTCTGTGTTCCAGTCATGCTGGAACTCCATAATCTCATAAACCCCTATATGCTCACAAATGGCAATAGCGTGATAAATGGAGGTCTTCTGCAAATCTTTGATGTACTGCCAGTCAATCCGCTGAGACCTAGCAATCACTGGGTTCCTAGCGAGGATCACACTAGGTGTAGAAGTCCATATGAAAGGTTATCTGAAAATCGATGATCAAACTAAATCCTAGACAAGCCCCTTGGATCAATTCTTCATATCATCTCTAGCTCTTCTGGTCATCCCTTTTCCTCGATAGTCAACTCTAGGAAACATAAGAGGGTACACTAGGTGGATGTGGCTCAAGTAAACCATAGTGCATACCTCTGACCTGGCTGGTGCTGAGCTAGGAGGTACTGCCTGCATCCTCCTCAATCTCTTGCTCATCATTGAGCTACCACCATCTGAATCTCTGTCAGTGCTCTTCCTCTTTCTGGTACTAGGCTCCACTCTATACTCCTCTGTATCTAGTGTTCAGAGAAGAACTATTGTCTCCCTCTTTGTACTGTGGAGCACCCCTAGTAGCCCATGGAGAGTCCCCTGCTACTGCCCTGCTCCTGACTGACTATATCTAGGATGCATTTCCTATATTGCCTTCTTGTATTTCTCCAAAGGTGGATCATGCCTATGCTTAGACCTAGGCTCCTATCTTCCACTCATGGCTGCTGTCCTGTATCTAAAGATATGCAAGGAATTTTAGATACATGCCCAACCGATAGCTTATTTTAGTCGAAATATAGAAATAAGAATAACTATCCTATGCTTTGCAATCACCTCAACCAAACAAGGTCACAAGGTTTACAAATCATAATAGACAATTAAACTTAGTCATATGAATCAACCACTGAGAAGATTTGAAACAAGGGAGCAAAACCTACTCTGTTGTCCCATACCGGACAGCGGACAACAACCCTAACTAGGGTCCTTCGCTTAATCTTCAAGCAATCCAATCCAAACTTTGGGCATTGCTTCTAGACAGGTAATGTAGCATCTATACCAAAGGAATTCCAAAATCATGCCCTAACCGCTTAGATCGGATGAGGTCCGGTATTAGGGTACCTTATGAGAGTGAATGAAGAGGAGATTGGAAATCCAAGTCTCGGAGTCTTCGATCTTGATGCAAATCTCCTCCGATCCAATCTCCCTCTCTTCCTTTTCATGGTGGAAGCTCGAAATCACCAATGGAGGTCGAGGAGAGACGGCTAGGTTGGCTGGAAGGAGGAGAAACTAACTTGGCTGAAGGGGTACCGGCCATTTTATAACCCCGCTCATACCGTATGCATACCGGACACGTCCGATATTTGCAGGCTGTATGTTCTTGTTCCAAATTTCATTCACTTAATTCCAATCCCATTCTCTATCATTTCTTAATCCAAAAACATGTATGTCCTTGTGTCGGTACAGAAAGTGACCAACTAGTTAATATTTGTAGTTTTGCCATACGTTGTGATCGGAGGTGGCCTAGCACTCAATGACATAGGGTTTATACTGGTTCAGGCAATGTGCCCTACGTCCAGTTTGAGTCGGTCGGTGACTTTATTCCTGAGCCCAGGTGCTCGAAGTCTACAGTGGGGTTACAAATGAGAAGGAGAAAGATAGGGTGTACGAGAGGTCTGGTCGGCTCTGGTCAGAAGGGCCGAGAGCGACAGGAGCTCCGCTATGAGCTAGGTGTTCAAGCGTGTGCTTGAGGTCCGAACCTGGCGGTTCTGTGGTTGTGAGCTAGTGAACTTGATCAATCTAATGAATCTGAAGGGACTGAGTTTGAATCAACTTGGGTTAACTTGGTCTATTGGGAGAGAGTGCATCCCCTTTTATAGATGAAGGGGATGGCCTTACAAGTGAGTGAGAGAGAGAGAGTATGAATGCTTCTAAGCCTTGTTGCCCACGCCGACGGGTAAAAGATAATGGTAGGCGCCCACAACACTATTGATGTCACTGTAGAATGTCAGATGCACATGGGAGGTCCGTCGTCTTATTTGGGTATGGCAGATGTCGGTACCTGCATATACTATCGTTGCCCAGAGGCATGTGAGGAGTTTCACCATGTGCACTCGGTATGGTAAATCCTGGCGCCCACAACACTGTCGATGCCCAGGGGCATGTAGGGAGAGCCTTACCAGTATGGGAGTCAATGGCGCCCGTAATACTATAGGGAAAATGTCGGTGCCTACAACACTATGTATGTCAGGGAGGTTATAGAGTACTGTTCCTATAGGCAGTTCAGGGTATGATCCCTGGTATCATGGTTTGATTTAGTGCGCCCTAGCCTGGCTTTCTCTATTTGTTCCCTGGTCCTTTCCGAGCGGACGTCCCTGGTCGGTTGGTCCCAATCGACTCTAGTTGCGCCAGTCGGAGAAGAGCGGTGAGCAGGGCTTCTGTGAACCCTGGTTGGAGATGCGGGGTCAGAGTCGGAAGTAGTCCATGGGCCTAGCCTTCCGATTGGAGAGGCTTGTTGAAGGCAACTGTAGTCTAAAGTGAGCGCTCTGGTCGGAGAGGTGGGCCGAAGGTAGCGCTTCGGTCAAAGAGGTGGGCCGAAGGAGTCGACAAGTGGGCGCTGTTCCTCCTCGGTCAGACCTTCCAGTCGGTGACTGGACCGCCCTTTTGGCCTGTTGTTTTAGACTCTTGGGTCGGCCCATGAGTTGCGTGCTGTCAGCTTGGGCCGAGCCTTGGCGTGGAAGCCGATCCCGAGGGACCCCGGGTTTACGAACCCGACACCTTGATCCAAATAAGGTGTAATTACTTTTCTTATCCAAATGCCATGAGTATCACTTCTCTTTTCCAAATATTTGGCATATATAGATTTTGATTACTTGAGAGAGAGATTGTGAGACATAGTAGATTGTGGACTTAAGAAAGCCATGTCATGTGTAATTATCCAATCAAACAATCAAGGAGAGCTATAATTATCACATGACAAGGCTAGGTCACAAAGACCAAGATTCAAATAGTTTTTCAAATTCACACCACCTACACATGCTAGTAATGAGTTTTGAAAAATATCTCTCGTATGTCACACAAATGCACATTCTAACATATAAAGAGCCTTAGATGCACTTATAATGCATATATGTAAAAACATACCTTAGCCTTGTGCCCACAAGAATACCACTAAGAAGATACATAGCATGATAATCTTTATGTTAACCTTAATTGCCAAATAATCATGCTAGATAAGAAATCAATTTTTCATCCAAAGGACTGCAAAGAATGCTAGATAAATTTGTTAGTCCACAAGGTGCAAAATAGAAACTGAGCTCCTCCTAAATAAGTGCTTTAAGTAATTTGAATGACTTTTATATAGCACTTTATTCTATTAAGAATTTGTGAGTCAATTTTCTATTTTGAACCACAACCAAATAATTAGCCATATTTAAATTTGAGATCAAGAGATGCTCACAATCCATTAAGATTTGATAAACCACAAGCTTCTGAGTACATGAAGGATATATGAAAATATATGGATTAAAGACTCAGTAGCAATCCAATTAGTGTTCTGGTTCCTACAATACCGGACACGTCCGGAATACACAGAACAAAAACACTTTCTTTCTGTCCCTGGCCATACCAGACACGTCCGATAGGTGTAGGACAGAAATAATTAATTCGCTGCTTGTGATTCTTCGTTTAGCTCTATTATTTATTGTATACATGCATCTCAACAAATGAATTGCTCTACTAGAGAGCTATTAAAAGCATCATATGGCAAACATGATAATTATTAAGTAAAACTAATTAGCCACTTTCAATTTTTCACAAGAATGCCTATTTATGAGTCATTGAGCACAAAACAAACAAAGTGGCTATCCTATAACGGTTTAAGTACTTGTTACCAATGGTGAAAATGAAGTAAATGATATATTCATTAAATTATCTTCGGGTCAACCATATAGGAGATTATGATGAGAATTGATTGATAGATTGAGTGAATATTTTCAATTTACTTGCTCAACTACCCCGAAGCCTTCATTTCATCACCAAGTACCTACATCATTAACCTAAGCACACTTTAGTACCCAACTCTTGTTGGGTCCTTTTGGGTTATTCAACAAGTGCTTAGGCACCCAAATGGCTTTAGCAATAGTTTGTGGTGAACACATCACCTTGCTAGTGCTAACTCCATTTGTGGTCTTCCTAAGCATATCATTACAAATGAATGTGTTCGGCTTAGGTGTGTTACCATTTGGGCATTCATAGCTTAAATGTCCCTTTCTTCTACAAGCATAGCATATGCGACTTTTGTTTGCTCTATGCTTGTTTTGTTTGTATGGACATCTATCAACCTTGTGGCCCATCTCATTGCATCCATAGCATCTTCTTGTTGTAACTTGGGCTTGTTTTCTTGCCTCTTTGTACATTGGGCATTTCTTGGTAGGATGCCCCAATTTCTTGCTCATGAGACAAGCGCTTTATTCATCACTTTTCTTTTGGTTGGCCAACTTGTTTGAGGCCTTTTATTCGGACACTTCACACTTGTCGGCCCAACTCTTATGTGGACACATGGCCCACTCATGTCCATATAATCCACAACCATAGCATAACATTTTTCCATGTTTCTTGCTCTTGGTTGTGTTGGCCTTACTTGAAATGTGATTCTTTTGTTAGGTTTTGGAGGAAGCAAGGTTTGAACCCGTCTCAAGCTTCTTCACCATGTTATCATGGTTATCTTGAGAAGGTTGTGCTTTCTCCTTACCCTTTAACCGAATCATATTTTTCTTTAATCTTTT
This sequence comes from Miscanthus floridulus, assembly GCF_019320115.1. Lineage (NCBI taxonomy): Eukaryota > Viridiplantae > Streptophyta > Magnoliopsida > Poales > Poaceae > Miscanthus > Miscanthus floridulus. The sequence continues at coordinate 13,799,523 of NC_089589.1, read as the reverse complement.
CATCCCTTCTTTGAGCTCTATGTTTTCTATGAGATTTAGCCCAATCGAAGATTGGCTTGCTTTAGGAGCACATTCATTAGTACAAGAAATATTTATTTGAGATGGTGTACTAGTGGGTGAATGTGTGAGAGGTTGAGAAAATTTTACCGATGTGATCGCAACCTCATGAGCCACCTCAAGCATAATGCTTGATTCTACTACTTCATCATGAGAGCACTTTAGATGAACATAGTTTGCTTGTAGCACATTATACTTGCTTGATAGTTCATCTAGCCTTGCCTTGAGCTCCAAGTTTTCCTTCTCTAGTTGTGAAACACTAGAAGATGAGTTAGTAACTAAAGCATGCTCAATTGACAATTTTTCATACCTTTCACTTAGAGCCTTTAGTTCTTCCATCTTGGAGATGAGAAACAATTCTTGCTTTTGAAGTGATTGCTCTTGCTTCTCAATCTCTTCTTCAAGCTCATCATTCTTTTCAACTATCTTCATGATGATGAACTTGTCTTTGCGGTTGAGATGATGAGGGTTGTAGTTGTCTTTCAACTTCAACATCACTCTCATCTTGATCATCTACTTGTGCTTTCTCCTTTTCTTGATCTTTCTTGTTATTCTTCTTCTTGTTTTTCTTGGCCATGAGACACAAGTGATGAGTATCATGAGATACTGAGGTTGACTCATCATTTGGTCGCCACCGAGCTTAAGCCTCATCATCACAGATAGCCTGCTGTCCTGCTGCCACGGCCATACCGGACACGTCCGGTAGGCATACCGGACACGTCTAGTATGTGCAGGCAGACAGCATGTGATGCGTTGCTTGCACTTCTTGCTCTGGCTCGGCACTCTTGAGGTCTTGGGAGGCTTCTTCGTTGCATGAAGACACAATGGACATACTTTCCATTGATTCGATCTCAAGTGCATCATCACATTTGGATTTTTCATATAAATCAAAAAGTCTAGTCCAAATGAGATGAGCACTCTCCGAAGGTGGTTGTCCATTGAAGATTGCCTCATCTTGAACCTCTACACTTAATGTACTCAAAATGGCATTAATAGCTTGAGCATTGAGTTGCACACATATCTCTTCCTCTTTTGACAAATTTTTGTAGTTGCTCCAATCAACTATAGGAAGAGGTATGCTTGCATCCACAATATGCTCAACAAGATGACTAATATCCCTAAAAGCATTGAGTACATGAATTGACCAAGGTAGAAAGTTTGAACCATCATTTTGGAGAAGCGCCGGCTCCAACTCGATAGGCGTCGACATCCTTTTCTCACGACGGTAAAGCTTTAGGTGAGAACCTTACTTTGATACCAACTGAAAGGACGTAGGATGCCGCCTAGAGGGGGTGAATAGGCATTTCTGAAAATTAACACCTTTAAATGCGGAAACAATTAGAAAAGGGAGTTTCCAAAATGAAAACTCCAAATTAAGAGTAATACCACCCCTCACAAGTTAACCACAGAGTAAGCAAGGTATAAAGAATATATCTAGAAGCTACAACCCTGCAACACAAGGTTAGAACAGAGAATAAATATTTTTAGCACAAGTATGAAATACTGGACGTATCCGGTATGCACGGTTTCTGCAGAGCAGCCTCAAACTTGCTCCTTTCGATTTTTATCTTCAAACCAAACTATAGGCACCTACTAGAGATGACAATATACACAGAGAGCCTGCACAAAAACTAGAGCAACACAAATATCAAATGAAATGCGAATTGAGATACGATATTTGTTTTACCGAAGTTTAGACTCGTTCGAGTCCTACTCTCCGTTGAGGGGGCTGTAGGCGACCCAGCAAAGGTCAGCCCTAGAGGGTACCACGAAGGTCACTCTAGCCGGAGTCCTTTTCAACTCATTTTTCTCCTTCCACTAGTTGATTCCAAGGCAGCGAAATTGACCGTTACAAACTTTCTAAGGCACACCACAATCTCTAGGGTGCTCTTCGATGATGCCTAGCCGTCTTGGACCAAAGAGTCCAAAAGTAACAAATGCAAATCACGAGATTGACAATATGCACAAGTGCTCAAGTGGCTTGCTCTCTTTTTCAAATTCTCTCTAAACCCACAAATGGATTTTGTGATTTGGATCACACACTCACTAAGAGAGGGTTTTGGAGAGTTGGCAAGGCTCAAAAATGTGTATGTGTATCAGCAGAATCAGCAGCCTCCAAAGGTGGAGGCTTGGGGTTGCTTATAGCCCCCTTGGAAAAACTATACCGCACACGTCCAGTATGACTTACACTGCCCCAACGGTAACTAAGTTACAGTGACAACGTGAGGCGTCAAAACTCCCGATGAATGCCAAAACTCCCGACCGTCGAAACTCCTGACTCATGTCGGAACTCCCGACCCTCAGCATATTTAAAAACTAAGTAACTGAGTTGAAGTTTGTGAGGTGGTGGAACTCTCGACGTATGCCGAAACTTCCGACCGTCGGAACTCCTGAGTTACGTCGGAACTCCTGACCCTCAAGGCATTTGAAAACTAGCTGTTGGCCTCTGGTCGTCGTCCGGTATGAATACCGAACACGTCTGGTATGACCAGAACAATGAACCATCTAAGTTAGTTAAGTGCGAGACGTCGGAACTCCCGACCATTGTCGAAACTCCCGACCGTCGGAACTTCCGACGAACCAACCCAAGAACAATAAGAATTTTATCGTGGCTGGGCACATACCGAACACGTCTGGTATTCGGTATTGCCAGATCAACAAAACACATGTTAGCTCTTTTGTCTCTCAAATACTCAAAACTCACATGGGTTGGCTTGAGCACTTATGAAACATTATCTATCAACATGATGCATCCCTCTTAATAGTACGACATTCTTATTAACTCAAATTTAAAAGTATAACGAATTTAAACCTTTTGAGTTGATCTCTTTCAATCGAAGCCGTGTATTCCAATATTCATCAAGTGAGGGTGCCAACATGTCAACTTTGATCTTTTTTATTTGAACATAGCCATCTTGAGCACGTGACTTAATTCCATTCATTGAATTCTTGAATAATCCCAAATGTATCTGTTAACACTGGATTTTGGTCGATTCTGGAAGATGACAGGTGGACCCACATGCGGGAAGAAGGGTATTCGGCAAACGAAGCGAGCGGTCGGCTAAGTACATTGCGGTCGGTTACTCCAGAAGGCGGTGACTCCATTCGGGAATAACAGGAGATGGCAGGCAAGGCCGATCGAAAAGGTGAAAGTTGTAATAGTAAAGGATTCTAAAAGTTTAGGGTAAGGAGTCGTGAATTTCCAAGTTTATTTAAAGGTTCCTTTGTAAATCGTAGTCCTCTAGGACTCGTGTTTTGTCTAGGGTATAAATATTGACCCTCGACCATTGTAATAGGGGTTCACAACCAAATCAATACAACCGGCCCCGTGCCAACTTTCGAGTCCTTTTGTCGTGTCGTCGAGTTCTTCGAGAGGAGTCATCGATCCGTCGACCTCCATAAGTTCCGACAACCTTGTTATCATGTTTAGTATCATGTGGTGGATTTAGACGTGATGCAAGTAGTCTTGTTTGTTTTCAATGATCGTGCGGTGGATCTTTGCTTGACAATCAAGAAGTCTTTGCTTATGCTTTGCTTATGAGTAAATACCGTGCGGCAGGCGTTTGTTCAATATGCTTAGTGGAAGCAAGACAGTTATCGGCTCTATTAGATATGGCAAATCTAAATAGATTCATTAAGTTATCCAGTGTTGCATGTTTTAAATATTTTATATATTTGTAACACACTTCTGCCCAATCTAGATCGATATTGTTCGGCCCTCTCTTATGGTTTATTTCGTGCTTCAATAATCATTATTTTCGTATTACCTTCGCGAATAGACAATACACTCGTAATGGCTGAATTATTTTAATCTAGATTGTCACATGTTGCGGGTTCATGCATGATAATTACATTTAAGCCTTGACGGAACTAGGTGTCGTGCGGCAGATGCAGGTTTTAGATTGGTTTAATCGTGCTTATTTGCACGTTCCTTCTTCATGGATCCCAACTCGGTCGAATTGCTGAGCTTGGTTATGCGTTAATTCATAATTAATTTCACTTGTTCAAATATGTCTTCTCATGTACATGTATTCGGCAATTAGACCTTTACGTGCATTCATCTTACGATTAGCCGAATGGTTTATAAACTTGTTGGCAGACAGCTCTTTATAGCTGTATGTCGTTGTAAGTGGCTTCGGGGCCGTATATGAGGAACTGTCTGGTATTACCCGACATGTTCTGGTTTGATATTTAATTGTTCTATCCCTTGTTAGTTTTTCAGGTCAAACTGACTGGCACGCTTCCGGATAACAAAGCACCCGGGAACCCGATTGAAGCTACGCTTTTCGGCTTGCTATGTGTGAGGCACAGTGCGTCACATTTTGTGTCAACACACTTTTTGGCACGCTCGGTGGGACCACTCTGCTAGTTCAAGATGGCATCTGAGATCAACAATGATCATGTTCTGGATGTAAGCATGGCAGAATTGCCAGATAATTACAAGGATTTAGTGCTACAAGCATGCGAGCAATACCAACGGAAATGCTTGATGTCTTTTTCCAAAAACAAGAGCAATAAAGTATTTCAAAAGCAGTCAATGCCAAGGGTTCTTCTTCCGCATCAAACTGATTACACTGAAGAAGAGGATGCTCAGAAGATGGCAGCCCTGGTTTATAAAGCTATGGGAGAAACTATGACAAACCATCACACAGCTTTTCTGAATACCTTTCGGGCAATCATGATCAGTACTTTTGGCCCAATGGTTGATAAATACTTCGAAGAAAATGTTGGACCACTCAGTGGGCCGACGCTTTTCAATGTTCCAAAGCATCAAGAGAAGCCTGTTGGAAAAGAAGTAGCGTCGCCTTCAAATATAGGTGGATTGACTCACACTGAAAAGCAATCACATCCCACCTATGGCCAGGTGACATTTGGTACCACAGGAGAAGTGCCACCTTCAGTTTATAGAGTTTCTCCAGCATCAAACAGGTTGCAGAAGAGTATGTATGGAGATGGGTATCAAGAATTTACTGATTACAGTGCCATCAATGCTGTGCCAAATCCAGGGTATAGAAGTGTTTTAGGATTACCTTCTGGAGTGCAAGTACAAGGAAATCAGGATCCAGGCATTGATGTTTTGATGCACAGGATGGCTGATATGATGCAAAATCAGTTTGGCTTGAAGCCAAAAAATCAATCCTATTCATACAAGTCTCCTTATCCAGAATGGTACAACAGAGTGGCGTTACCTCCAAGGGTGAAGCCTCCAACAGATTTGACCAAGTTTTCTGGTCAAGATGATACCAGTACCATAGAGCACGTCAGTCGGTACTTAATGCAGCTTGGAGAAGCTGCTTCAGATGAAGCTTGGAGGATTCGATATTTTCCTTTGTCTCTTACAGGACCAGCTTTCACATGGTTCACGTCTTTACCAGCTCATTCCATTGGTACGTGGGCAGAGCTAGAGCAGAAGTTTCATTCATATTTCTACACGGGTACTAATGAGAAAAAGTTGGTTGATCTCATGAGTCTGAGGATGAGAACAAATGAGACACCATTGGAATATCTTCGCAGATTTAGGGAGACCAAGAATATGTGTTATTCTCTGAATTTACCAGATGATCAGCTACCTGGAATGGCTATAGCGGGAATGTTGCCGAATATCAGGGAAAAGTTGTTCGGCATGGAGTTTGATGATCTTGGCCAACTTGCGCAGCGTTTAGCAGCTATGAGTAATCAAGCCCAAGGATTCAGGAGAGATAATCGCTTTCAGAAGAACAATGCCACTAATGAGGTGTATCAAGGTTTTCTGGATGAGGTGACTGAGTATATTGATGAAGATGAGATAGCTGCAGCTGAGTTAAATTGGGCAAAGGAACCCACTCAAGTTAGTCAACGTTGGCTGAAACAACAAAAAGGAACCTATGATTTTGATGTTACCAAGGCAGACAGACTTTTTGCGTTGTTAATAAAGGAAGGACGCATCAAGCTGCCAGAAGGACATCCTATGCTACGTCCTGAAGGAGTGAAAGACAAAAAGTATTGTGGCTTCCATAACACTAATTCTCACTCTATCAATGATTGCCAAGTGTTCAGAATACAAATCCAGAAAGCTATCCAAGAGGGACATTTGAGGTTTGATGGCAAGATGAAAATTGATGATCAGCCTTTTCCACAAAATATGATTTCTTTCTCTGTGAATACGGTCTCTGCCAATGATCTCAAAAGTAAAGACAAGGTGAAGGTGTTGACCTCTGATAGGGCAAAGGAGAGTGGTGCTGTTGACCCGGATCGACAAGTCACCAGTAGAGAGCTTCAGCAACGAGTTCGGTTTCAGAATAGCCGAACCGAGAAAGGTCAAACTTCTAAACCCAGAGTTACATCACGTATTTTGCTAAACAAGTGGCAGAGAGAGCAAGAGAAAGAGTACCATAAGAAGCAATGGATTATGGAAGAATGCCGGAGGTATGAGGAAGAGATATACCGAAGGGAGAAAGAAGAATACATGACAGAACAGGAGCAGTCTCATTGGAGTTGTTCATTCTTTAGGCATTGTTGGAATGAAGGCTTGAGGTTGCCTGCAAGAAATAACTGTCCGGAGTGTAGTGCTCAGTACTCCGAGTATAGGCAATCTCGAGTCAACCGCCGTCCCGTCTACGAAAGACTTGGAAGGAAGGTTCTTGAAGATGATCGGCGCTTAAAAATAGATGATTTTGAGAATCGGTAAAGGAAAAGATTTGCAGGTCAAGGTTGGATTCATGATAGAGTGCAGGATGAAGAAATTGATTCCTATGGATACGTATGGCAAAAAGGACAGTGGTGTCCTCCAGGCCTAAGGAAAAGTCAGAAAAGAAGAGTACAGCGGTTGAGGAATAGGGAGTTGGAACAGGAAATTACTGAAACAAAGCAAATATGGCGTCCTAAAAAGAAGCCTGATGGATGTGGTCCTTCGGCTGATGCTTGCATGGCTTTCTTCCTCCCATCAGAGTTTATAGCTCCTGAAAGCCAAGATGTCCAGGAAGAGGTGTACTCTGATTTTGATGAAAGTGAATGTCAGGATTTGATGGCTCAGCTTGTATTAACGCAGCAGGCTGTTTTTGACAAACCGATCAAGAATCGTCACTTAAGACCACTCTATTTAAAAGGATATGTCAATGGCAAGCCTTTGACCAAGATGTTTGTTGATGGAGGGGCTGCTATCAATATCATGCCTTATACTACCTTCAGGAAGCTTGGGATGACTAGTGAAGAATTGTTGAAAACTGACATGGTGCTTAGGGACTTTGCTGGCAATCCTTCTGATACCCGAGGTGCTATCCATGTCGAGCTGACTATTGGGTCTAAAACTCTAATTACTACCTTTTTTGTCATTGATGGCAAGGGGGCATATAGTCTACTCTTGGGCAGAGATTGGATCCATGCTAATTGCTGCGTTCCTTCGACCATGCATCAAATTCTCATTCAATGGATTGGAGATGATGTTGAAGTTGTGCATGCTGACGATTCGGTAAGTGTTGCTGCCACAGAGTCTACCTACTGGGAATATGAAGGCGTCGATTGTTTCTCTGGAAAACTGTGGAAAGAAGGTCCTGTAAATGTTTTCAGCGAGGGTCAACAGCCGATCCAAGCAGTCGGCTCTCATAGTAATTTTTAATGGGAAATCCCGTCGATGGCAACAAAGGAAAGTTGGGACGTGGTTTTATGTCGGCTGATAAGTTGGAAGAAATTAATGTTAGTGATGGTTCTAAGCCAAGGCCGATGCATATTAGTGCAAAGTTAGACCCAGAATATAAATCAAAGTTGATAGATCTGTTGAAGGAGTTTAAAGATTGTTTTGCTTGGGATTACACGGAAATGCCTGGATTGGATCGTTCCATTGTTGAGCATCGATTACCTATTAAACCTGGATTTCGTCCTTACAAACAACCTCCACGGAAGATATACAAAGAGGAGGTATTGGCTGATGTAAAGAAGGAGGTTGAAAGGTTAATAGAAGCAAACTTTATTCGGCCATGCAAGTATGCAGAGTGGATTTCAAATATAGTACCGGTGTACAAGAAAAATGGAAAAATGAGAGTTTGTATAGATTTCAGAAATCTTAATAAGGCAACTCCCATGGATGGTTACCCAATGCCAGTTGCTGATTTACTAGTAGATGCAGCAGCAGGTTATGAAGTCATTAGTTTTATGGATGGCAATGCTGGCTATAATCAAATTTTTATGGCAATGGAAGATATTTCTAAAACAGCTTTCAGATGTCCTGGTCATATTGGTTTGTTTGAATGGATAGTCATGACATTTGGGTTAAAGAATGCCGGTGCAACTTATCAAAGAGCTATGAATTATATTTTTCACGAACTGATCGGAAAGATTGTAGAGATCTACATCGATGATGTAGTAGTCAAGTCTAGGAATCATAAAGGACATTTAGCCGATTTAAGAAAGACTCTGGAGTGCACAAGAAAGCATGGCTTGAAGATGAATCCAAATAAATGTGCCTTTGGAGTTTCGGCTGGAGAGTTTTTGGGATTTTTAGTTCATAAAGGAGGAATTGAAGTTGGTAAAAAGAGCATGGAAGCAATAGACAAAATTGTGCCGCCAACCAATCTCACAGAATTACAGTCATTGTTAGGCAAAATCAATTTTGTAAGAAGATTCATATCCAATCTATTAGAGAGAGTTTTGCCCTTTTCTCCTTTATTAAAGCTCAAGAAGGATCAAAAATTTGTATGGGGTGACATACAACAAAAGGCTTTTGATGAGATCAAACAATATATGAAGGCACCACCTGTGCTGGTACCTCCACAACTTGACGAGCCTTTTAAGTTGTATGTGGCGGCTGATAATCTAACGATAGGATCGGCCCTTATGCAAGAATTTGAAGGGAAAGAAAGAGTCGTAGCTTATCTTAGCCGAAAACTACTAGACCCGGAAACAAGGTATTCGGCTACAGAAAAGCTTTGCTTGTGTGTGTATTACTCATGTACCAAATTTTGGCACTATTTGTTGAATGCCGAATGCGTGGTGGTTTCTAGTTTTGATGTGATCAAACATATGCTATCAATGCCGATTTTGAATGGAAGAATTGGCAAATGGATTTTAGCATTGTCAGAATTTAATTTAAGGTATGAATCGGCAAAAGCGGTAAATGGTCAAGTTATTGCCGATTTTATTACCCAACATCGGGATCTCTCTGTTGAGGTGATAAGCATTGTGCCTTGGGCCTTGTTCTTCGATGGATCATCTTGTAACAAAGGTGGTGGTGCTGGTATTCTTTTGATTTCCCCACGAGGAAAAGCTTTTGAGTATGCAGTTCCTATTGAGTTTCATGTTACTAATAATCAAGCAGAGTATGAAGCATTGCTTAGAGGGCTTCAGCTTCTTATAGAAATAAGGGCTGTTGCTGTTGAAATCTTTGGGGATTCTGAGTTGGTGATTAACCAACTGAATGGTCAGTATGATTGCAAGAACAATGTGTTAAGAGAATATTATGAGGAGTGTAGAGCACTTTTGAAGAATTTCCTAGTAGTAACCTTGCATCATATCCCTAGGGAACGCAATGAAGAAGCAAATAAGTTAGCTCAGGCTGCTTCTGGATATCGAGAGAGTCGGGAAGTTTTTGCTATGGAAGAAAATGTTTCAAATACTGATCAAAATGATGGTGATTGGAGATGCGAAATTACCAATTACCTGAAAGATCCATCTCAAAAGGTTTCCCGAAAACTCAGGTACAAAGCTCTCAAATTTGTATTCCTTGATGATCAGTTATATTACAAGTCCGTCGATGGAGTATTGCTAAAATGTTTGAGTCAAGAAGAGGCCAAAAAAGTGATGTATGAGGTTCACGAAGGATTGTGTGGTGCACACCAGTCAGCTTATCGGATGAAGTGGATAATTAGGAGAACTGGTTATTTTTGGCCGACTATGTTGGAGGATTGTTTTGAATATTACAAAGGGTGTCACAATTGTCAAAAATTCGGCAATATTCAAAAAGTTCCAGCATCTGCTATGAATCCCATAATAAAGCCTTGGCCGTTCAGAGGGTGGGGTATAGATTTAATTGGTCAGGTCAATCCTCCTTCTAGTAAGGGACACAAATTTGTACTCTTGGCCACGGATTATTTCACCAAGTGGGTTGAAGCTATTCCTTTGAAGAAGGTAACGTCAGAGAATATGATCAGTTTTGTTAAGGAACATATAATTCACAGGTTCGGGATTCCTCAAACTATAACAACTGATCAAGGAACTCAGTTTACTTCTTCAGAATTCTGTGATTTTGCCAAAGATATGGGGATTAAGTTGTATAATTCTTCTCCTTATTATGCACAAGCTAATGGTCAGGCAGAAGCATCAAATAAGATTATGATTAAAATCATCCAGAAGAAGATTGATGAAAAACCAAGGAGATGGCACTTGGTTCTTAATGAAGCATTGTGGGCTTACCGAATGGCTTGTCATGGGTCCACTCAAACGTCTCCCTATGAACTGGTTTATGGGCATCATGCTATATTACCATGGGAGTTACGGTCAGGATCAAGGCGAATTGTGTTACAGAAAGAATTGGTGGAAGAGGATTATAAGAATCTAATGATGGACGAATTGGAAGATCTACATTTGATTCGTCTCAAGGCATTGGAAAATATTGAGAAGAATAAAATACGCATTGCCAAGTATTATAACAAAAGGGTTAGGCTGAAGCAATTCGCAGAAGGAGATTTGGTTTGGAAAACTATATTGCCAGTTGGAACAAAGGATAGAGTGTTCGGCAAATGGTCTCCAAATTGGGAAGGTCCTTTCCGAATAGTAGAATGTGTACCTGGCAATGCATACATATTGAAGACTTTATTTGGGGAGGAGTTTACCCGAGCTATCAATGGAAGATTTCTTAAGAAATATTACCCCAGTGTTGAGGTTGGTTCATGAATGTAGATCAGAGAAAACCGACAAAGAGAAAATCGCCTTTAGCCTAAAGATCGAATACAAGACTGAGAATAGCCGATATTGTTCATATCGCCTTTAGCCTAAAAATCAGATACAAGACTGAGAATAGCCGATATCGTTCGTATCGCCTTTAGCATAAAATAGCCGATGCAGTTTGCATCGCCTCTAGCACAAGAATGTTTATTCGAAACTGGGTTGTTTTCGGCATTTTTCTGACAGTCGCAAGTGGAATTTTACCGAAAAGACTCAAAGAAATAAGTATTCTTCTAAAGGACGAGATTATTTATAAAAAGTCCATCCTAATACAAACTATTCCTCAAATAACTTGTTGAGGATGGACTGGGGGTTTGTGATTTCAGCAAGGGCAGCAGCATGATCGTCGTAGGCCTCCAGACGCTCATCGATGTCGTCGACTTCGTCCGGGCGTCCTCCAACGAAGCCAACTGGCTGGGAGGAGTAGTCCTCGTTGGTTTGGGAGGTCATTGCCGCCAGCCCGAGGGAAGCGCTGAGGTGCACACCTTGGATGACGGCCTGATCAATGCGGCCGTCCACAGCATCAAGGCGTGCCTCGGATGTCTCCCCCTGAGCATTCACCTTGTCGGCAATCTTGTTCGCCGCCGTCTTCAAACGGTCATTCTCCGCGGAAAGAGCTGGGCAGAAAAGAAGAAATGGGCCGGCAAGCAAAGGAAGTCAGGATGACAAAACTAAATGAAGATATCAAACCGGTGATGGCGTCGCAGAATTGCTTCCGCTGGTCCTCCCATTCGGCTTGATCGATGCCGAACTTCTTGGAGACGTCGCTTAGCTCCTCCCGGGCTTCGTCCCTCTCCTGGCGAAACTTGAGCGCCTCCTCGTGAGAGTATGGATGGTGTGCATCTGCTGGTTCTGCCGAACCCCAAGGATTGGAATGGTAAGAGCTTGAAGAGCTGGAAGACCCGGAGGAGCCGGATGATGGAGTCCCCGGTTGAGCTGCCGTCACTGGAGGAAGGAGATGGTATTGGCTAGAGCTGATGACCCTAATCCTGATGAATGAGGAAGGAAAAATCGAAATTAAGAGATGAACAAGGAAATTGCAAAGGGGGCAAAAAGCCGAATCATACCCACGACGCCGGCAGCGCGATGCTCTGCTTCCTTCAGCCTCTTCGTCGGCAGGACGCTTGCCACGGTTGCCACTGTTCGTCATTTGCTTTGATGGAGGTTAGGGTTTCCTTCTGGAATGAATCGAACGAAGGAAGTGGAAGAGACGGATGTGAGAATGCTGAGGCAAAGATAGTGATGAAGGCCAACGAAAAGGTCTATTTATAAGCCGAAGCGAGGGATCGTGACGAATTCCACGGGGTTGTGGGGCGAGAATCCCGAACGGCGGAGTAGGTTTTTTCCCTTTCGGCTGGGCCGTTATTGGGCTGGGCCAGGCATGGGTTAAGTTGAACGTCGCTCGAATATCTCCTTGGTTTGTTGGAGCCAACATTGTTTGGTTATACCCTCACAATATTTGAATTGGATTCGTTCGGTTATCGGGAGAATGGAGACAATCGGCTACATTCTAATCGAGTAATTTAAGGGAAAGGGGCCGATTGCTTTCGAATGAATAAAAATAAGTGAACATAAAGCTGGTTAATCAAGGGAGAGAAGATATTACACTCAAGTTTGTTACAAAAACAATGTTTACTAGTTCAGAAGATGATTGATTGCCTCTATAGCCTCAGTCCTGATTCGGCTAACATTATCTAGTACTTTTTGATCTTCGTCTTCAGAACTCTGGATGCTGGACAATTTAGTTTTGATCTGCTGATCTTCTTTGATGGTCGAAGCTATCTTTAGTGAAGCTGCTTCTATGTTCTTCGGCAAGTTAGTTATATGGGCCCTGTGAGACTGAATTTTGGCATTCAGTTCGGCTAGTTGAGCTTCTAGTCTGCTTTTTTCATCCTCCATGGCTTTCAGTTCAGGCTCCAAGGTTGCCAAGAAATTTCTCGCAGTCTGGATATGAGAGTGAAGATCTTTAATCTCTAGCTTTTTCAGAGATCTATCCTTCTGCAGAGCGGTCCTCGAAGATGTATTTTTGGTTGCCCTTCTCACCATAGCAAAATGGTCATCAAGATGGGCTGCAGATTCTAGGGGAGCCTTGAGAGCAGAGGGGATATCTTGATCAATGAGTTCAAGGAGATCTTTTATCTGGTCTGCATCCTGAACCAGACTGATGGTATCCTTGTTTAGCAGAGTGATTACCTCTTTTAGCCGAGCCTGATTTTCCAGCGATAAGGTTTGATGGGAAGTGATCTCTTCACCTTTCTCAATGATGTAGTCCTCAATTGAGAAGGAGTAGCTAGTGGTCGGTTTAGTGATGTTCTTCTAAGGAAAAGAGAAGAAAGAAGGTGTTAGCCGATTGGGTAATTTTGCTAAAATACAGTGTGAGACAAGGCATTACCTGTTGGGCTGATTGATCATCAAGATGGATTATACCCTGGCTTGCTGGAGAACTTGATTGAAGGTTCAGAAGAGGCAGGTCTGGGGCTTGATCAAGAGAAGTTTCCCTTGCCAGTTCATCTAAGATTTCATCTATTCTCAATAAAGTAAATGGTAATAAGCACAAGAGATAGGTGTTATTTAGGAAGAAAGAGAAAAAGGGGAATTGGTTGAACGATGTTACCTATGGTTTCATCAGATTTGTGAGCTTTTAAACTTTCGGCTTCATGAGTTTCTGAAGTTTCGCTATCATGGGTTTCTTCATCTTCAGTAGAAACTTCAGGGGTTGGTTCTGCAGGCGCTGAGGTATTGCCCAGTGTGGGAATTTCGATTTGTGGCTGCAATGGAAGCAGTAAATATAGAGGTGGTCAGGTTTACTGCTAAGTGAGGTTGTTAACCTGATAAGAAAATAAAAGATTCATGCCTTAGGAGATAATCTGGCTTTCTTGGTCCTTGGTTTCTTGGGTAAGAGAAAATTGTCAGATGTTTTCCTTTTGCTTTTTCCTCTTGAGGATGCAGCAGCTGAAGTAGCAGGAGTTTTCATGAGTGCCTTTAAAGGTGCTGAATCCAAAGTTACAGGAGCTTTCATGAATTCCTTTAAGTTTGGAGCATCAAACCCCAGAGCAGGCTTGGGACCAGCCGAATAGTACTGGATTGCTTTGGCTGGGGGAGTAAACTCAAGATCCTGTGCATAACCAGATTTTAAAATAAGAAGTGGATTCAGGATGCAAGAAATGGTGAGCATAATGAAATTACCTCGCTATCAGAAGCAAAGTCAGGTTGCAAGTTTTTGCATAAAGAATGAACTGACATATTGAAGATATGAGCATGCCATTCTTGCCACCAAGAGACGAAGAAGGGATGAGCAACATCTATTAGCCCAAATGGAGATGGTTCATATGTTGGCAATTCCCATCCTAATTCAAAGATCTTTTTGGCTTCCATTCTTTCTATTATTATTTCCCTTGACTTTATGATTGTTGAGAAGAGGAATCTTGGAGGCAGATGGCCGCATCCTAATTGTCTGGCCACCATATTTGGATAGTAAAATTCATAGGTGGACTGTACTAACCTCCCATGATGAAATTCGGCTGGCAGAGTGCAAGGTTTGATAAAGGAGTTGAAAATCTCCGTAGATTCTTGGCCTGAACAACCAATTTCATAGCTAAACTTGCAGGGCAAAGTCAGATTTTCATTTTCTCTGTAAGGAAACCAGAGCACATTGCCAAATCCTTTGAAAAATAGCTTGAAGAAATGACCGATGTCTATGTCAATGCTTACGGATGATGCTGCTTCCCCATAAGTCTGACAAGCCTTGACCTTTGCTGTGTTGCCTTCTGCATAGTTAACTGAAGGAAAACTTAGATTGAAGAGGCTCACAGAGGTTATCTGATGCATATATAGCTGAAGCCACATTTGAATTAGCCACCAGGGACCATTCACACAAGAGATTTCTCCACCTTGGCGCATCTGAAGAGTAATCTGATGCATCATATGATAAACAGACCCTAAGAGATATTTGCCTAGTGGGATCTGAGTGCCTGCAGCTAAGTCTTCAGCCATTACCATGTGGTTCAGGGTTGGTTCATTAGATTTTCCACAGAAGATGAATCTGCATAACCACATATTCATGAAGGCTTTCAACTCTTTGTCAGAGACGGTGCCAGATGCATTCATGTAGTTCTGAATATGTTTGACCCATCCACATCCAGAGCTGACGGCTCTTTGATTACTTTTGCTCTTGTACTTATAAGGATATACTGGCAATGACACATTCAAGCCAGTCATCATGAATACGTCGGCTAGAGTGATGGTCATAATACCATGACCAAAGATGAAGGCATTGATAGTGTCAGACCAAAAATGAGAAGCTGCTATCAAAAGGGAATCATTCCTAGGTGTCTCTGCTAAAGATAATTCCAGACAGTGACTGATGTCCTGACTTTCCCAGTGGCTGCTGCTTTTCTCCAGCATTCTCCTGTACCAGTTACGCCATCCGGTGATTGAGGGAAATGGCCAATTCTTGAACATGTTTGGCCATCGGTTTGATGAGGTAATCCCAGACTTGAAAGGAATTCTTTGGGTTTCCTTCTCAATAATTTCAGAAGGGTCAGGATTTCCCATTGGGCCGAGGAAATAGGAGTCGGGGTTGGCAGCATAGGGAATCAAAATCTGGCTCTTGTATTCCTTTAGAAGATGATTGAAATCAAAGGGGAGTAAATCAAAAGAGAAGCGGGAGGATAAAATGAAAGTTGCCGAATATAAGTAAAGTTTACCTTTGGGATTTCATCCTGGGTCGCCATTGAAGATTTGAAGGAGGTTCGAGGTTGCGCTGAAAGCTTGAATTTTTGGGCAGCGGCTGCGGTTTTGAACGGTGATGACCTAGGAGGATGAAAGAGCTTGTGGTCAATTTCAGAATAAAACAACTTTTATCCCGAAATTGAGGGGGCATGTGTTAACACTGGATTTTGGTCGATTCTGGAAGATGATAGGTGGACCCACATACGGGAAGAAGGGTATTCGGCAAACGAAGCGAGCGGTCGGCTAAGTACATTGCGGTCGGTTACTCCAGAAGGCGGTGACTCCATTCGGGAATAACAGGAGATGGCAGGCAAGGCCGATCGAAAAGGTGAAAGTTGTAATAGTAAAGGATTCTAAAAGTTTAGGGTAAGGAGTCATGAATTTCCAAGTTTATTTAAAGGTTCCTTTGTAAATCGTAGTCCTCTAGGACTCGTGTTTTGTCTAGGGTATAAATATTGACCCTCGACCATTGTAATAGGGGTTCACAACCAAATCAATACAACCGGTCCCGTGCCAACTTTCGAGTCCTTTTGTCGTGTCGTCGAGTTCTTCGAGAGGAGTCATCGATCCGTCGACCTCCGTAAGTTCCGACAACCTTGTTATCATGTTTAGTATCATGCGGTGGATTTAGACGTGATGCAAGTAGTCTTGTTTGTTTTCAATGATCGTGCGGCGGATCTTTGCTTGACAATCAAGAAGTCTTTGCTTATGCTTTGCTTATGAGTAAATACCGTGCGGCAGGCGTTTGTTCAATATGCTTAGTGGAAGCAAGACAGTTATCGGCTCTATTAGATATGGCAAATCTAAATAGATTCATTAAGTTATCCAGTGTTGCATGTTTTAAATATTTTATATATTTGTAACACACTTCTGCCCAATCTAGATCGATATTGTTCGGCCCTCTCTTATGGTTTATTTCGTGCTTCAATAATCATTATTTTCGTATTACCTTCGCGAATAGACAATACACTCGTAATGGCTGAATTATTTTAATCTAGATTGTCACATGTTGCGGGTTCATGCATGATAATTACGTTTAAGCCTTGACGGAACTAGGTGTCGTGCGGCAGATGCAGGTTTTAGATTGGTTTAATCGTGCTTATTTGCACGTTCCTTCTTCATGGATCCCAACTCGGTCGGATTGCTGAGCTTGGTTATGCGTTAATTCATAATTAATTTCACTTGTTCAAATATGTCTTCTCATGTACATGTATTCGGCAAATAGACCTTTACGTGCATTCATCTTACGATTAGCCGAATGGTTTATAAACTTGTTGGCAGACAACTCTTTATAGCTGTATGTCGTTGTAAGTGGCTTCGGGGCCGTATATGAGGAACTGTCTGGTATTACCCGACATGTTCCGGTTTGATATTTAATTGTTCTATCCCTTGTTAGTTTTTCAGGTCAAACTGACTGGCACGCTTCCGGATAACAAAGCACCCGGGAACCCGATTGAAGCTACGCTTTTCGGCTTGCTGTGTGTGAGGCACAGTGCGTCACATTTTGTGTCAACAGTATCAAGTCACTTCCATAAAACACTCTAATAGTGATTTGATCCTTCACATTAACATGACCATCATAGCTTGATTAGTACCTCAACTAAATGCAAGTACTGTAGCACGGAGCCGGAGAAGCTCGAAATCATGGCTTCATCGGCTCCGGCTCTCTCCAGTTCATTTTCTGTCTCGATTTCTGAAACGGCTCCTGCTACAGTGTCACTACAGTGTCACAGGATGAGAAGCCGGAGCACCCAGGAGCTGCGCCAAAGAGGACCTTAGCCTTTATGGACCCTGGATTAGAAAAATGGCACCTGGAGCTGTTGTTTGATTTTTTGTTTTTGTTTTGGCAAGTGTATGAGCCCGTGTTTTTGGCGCGCTGTAATTTATGCTGCCCATGGAAAATTCAGTTTCTGAGTGAGTAGTGCATGTGAAAATGTGAAAAGTTGTGTACTGGATTATTTGTTTATGCAAAAATACTTGTGAGTGAGAAGGAGTACAAAGAAGGTCATTAATGAGCATGTTATCTTAACAAACAGTAGTTTCATGATTGCTTGTAGAGCTACCGAGGTCTTTTACCATCAACCTTAGGGTCTGTTTAGTTGGGTTTTTAGCTTTGGCTTTTGGTCCCAAAAGTCAAAAGCCCAATCAAAAGGGCTGATTTTGGAGGCTGTTTTTTCAGAAGTAGCTGTTTTTTCGTAGTATATTTTTGAAAGCTGGTTTGATTCTGCTTTTGGCTTTTGGCTTTCTACTTTTCGAAATTGGTGGAATAAAAAGCTCTTCCATAGTTGTTTCAAGAGAGATAAAGATAGAAGGTATATTTTATACTTGTTTAACTAAACAGCTTTCAACTTTTCTACAGCTCACAGCCCACAGCAGCTTTCCCACAGCTCACAGCCCACAGCAGCTTTTTCCCACAGCCACAGCTCAACCAAACACACCCTTAGTCTCTGCTACAACTCCTAAAACAACATGTAGAGGGAGAGTACTAGTATAAGGGTGTGTTTGGTTCCGGTGACTAAAATTTAGAAGATATATCAGGAGAATATTGCATGGGATGTACTCCACGAGACGATTTTTTAAGCCTAATTAATCCATCATTAGTACGTGTTACTGTAGCAAAACATTGTCAAATCATAGCCTAATTAGGCTTAAAAGATTCGTCTCGCAAATTAGTCGCAAACTATGTAATTAGTTTTGTAATTAGTTTATATTTAATACTTTATGTATGTGTCTAAATATTCGATGGGACAGCGACTAAAATTTAGGAGGTCCAGCCATGCACTTTTCCAGTGTTCCTGCAGGTCAGCAGGGTCATCAAGTCAACACTCAGGGCTACAGTTACTACTACTACTTACCTCCGTTTTCGTTTACTTGTCACCAACCTTTTACTGTAGCAATTTTGACCGTCTGTTTTTTTCTTCTAAAAAATCTTAGATACTTCAATGTATATAACACTGAAGAAGTATGTTCAATAAAGAATCATATATGTGAAAACTTTATGTATCTAGAAATCTTTTGCAGAAAAAAACAGACGGTCAAATTTGCTACAGTAAAAGGTTGGTGACAAATAAACGAAAACGGAGGGAAGTACTACCTGACGCGGCCGCATTTTTTTTGCTTGCACTGTTGTACAGTTTGCTTGACAAGACTAGCATCAACTGCATCTGTGTACAGTTACTACTACTACCTGACGCGGCCGCTGTGTTTAGTCGCAGGAATTTAGATTTTGGGTACTGTAGCATGTTCGTTTTTATTTGGTAAATAGTGTTTAAACATGGACTAATTAGACTTAAAATGTTTGTCTTGCAATTTTCTATCAAACTGTACAATTAATTTTTCTTTTCGTCTACATTTAATGTTTCATGCATGGGCCATAAATATTCGATGTGATAAGTATTATTGCAACTTTTTAAAAGTTGGGGTGGAACTGAACAAGGGCTCACCGGCCGGCCGATGGGGTGCGGCGATGGCGGCGGCGTGTCGTGTGTCGTGCGCGCAGCGCGCCCCGCGATGGATGGCGACGGGGGCGTGGACTTTCTGGAGACCGATGGTGACCGGCGGCGTACCGTCACCCAGATCGCGCGCGGCGCGGCGCGGCGCGGCGCCGCCGACGCGACGCTGATGGTGGCTGGACTGTAGTAGTGCAGTGGCCAGTGGGCGGCCTCATCACACACAGTCTCAGTCACTGAGCCGCAGGCTCACAGGTAGCCGCCCAACCAATCCGGCCGGCGATTAGGGCGTGTTTGGATCGGTGCCCGCATCAAGCATCAACGAATTGAATGCGTTAACGGTGAGTCGGTGACCAAAATTTGACTCTGGTTTGGCTCTAGCTTCCGTGCATGCCTTGCCTACTTCAGACTGACCCCAGTGCGTGTTTAGTTTGAGAATTTTGAAAATTTAGCTATCGAAGCACTTTTGTTTTTATTTGTTAATTAGTGTTTAATTATGGACTAATTAGACTTAAAACATTCATTTCGTAATTTCCAACTAAACTGTGCAATTAGTTTTTTCGTCTACATGA